>NC_089591.1:47953379-48173379 GCF_019320115.1 Miscanthus floridulus | reverse complement strand
GGCGAGGAGACACTCCAGCGGCAAATCTGGCAACCCAGCGCCGAACGCCCACGGCGATGGCGGCTCCACGTCCGCCCCATCAGCCCAAGAGCGACGGTGAGAGGGGGATCCGCTCTCCATAGCGCCCCTCCCTAGATTGGAGAGGCGGGGAGGCAGGCGGGTCCGGATGGGCCCCAACTGCGGCGGCGGGAGAGCGTGCGGTGGCGCGGCGACGGCGACGGTCCGTCGAGCTAGCTCATCGAATCTCTCTCCCTCCTACTATCCTTCACAAGAGTTTCAGAGGAAACCATATGATTCCCGTAGAAAATCTCCGAGATTCAAACGTCCCATACAGGCATACAAATTGTATCGCGTGTTGGCATTGTGCCTCTTTTTTTCCTTCTCTTGCGAAATGAAATGCGTTCTTTGACTTGACACAGTGACATGACTGCAGGTGGGGAAACACACCGCTGGACGAAGGTCGGAGATGCAGCAGCAGACCACTGGTCAGGATTCTAGAGCAGGCTGGGACTGTTGCAGTCACGCAGTGATCGCTGCTATGATCCAGAAATCTTCATTCTATGTTCATGTGGGAACAGCTGGCAATGAAATATTCTTTCTTGGTTAATGAAATCATCCGTCTGACCGTCTCCAAAGGCATGTCTCAAATTCTCTGTAGCCGAAACACAGCAGCAGAAATAACGGTTTCCATCGAAATTGGATAAATCTGGACAGCAGATGAAAATAGTCACGTACTGCACCCATGAAACTAGCGTTTTCAACCGATAGTGACAAATGCAATTTCAACGACGAGTGAAATTCAGGAGTGAAATTCATTCCAACACCGATACAGAATTCAAGCTATGGATGCACCTTCAACTTTAACAGCATATGATTGTGAGTTGACAGTGTTTTCAGAAAGAGGGGCACGACTGCACAAGCAGTACTGCATACATTGTTTTACATAGAAACATATTTAATCTGAATCCATAAAGTGAAAAATTGAATGGTGTGGCAATTACAATAGCAAATACTTTGCATTCATGTGATATAAATTTGGATAAATTATGACCCGGAGTATACAACCCGCTGATCTTTCTCATGTAGACATGACACAAAAGACTACAAAAGCAACTAAATGCAGTAATTTTGTCCTAATTATCCCATATCAGAGTTTAGAAAGGGTTTTGGTTGCAGTTGCAACAAGTTGCTAGCGAACAAAATCTTGTTACACTCGAAACCTTTGGTCAGTTCAGCACAACTAGCTGAATTAATAGAAAAAAAAATGGAACAGTGTCAACCGCAACGATTACTATATCAGCATTCAATCCGAACCGAACCATTCTGCGTCGAGATGAACTTGGGCTTCCTAATCACCTGCTCCAAGCACTGTATGATATCCCCTACCTGGAAATCGTCACAATCCTGAATCACCAGTCCACAGTCGTTACCCTTTTCGATTGTTTCTGCATCCTGCTTCTCCCGCTTCAGGAACGCACATGGACCCTCAAAGACAACATCTCCACTCCTCAACAGTCTCATGGTTCCGGATTTGCTGAAGTGGCCATCAGTTATACGGCAGCCAGCAATTTTAATATCCGGCCCTTTTGACTTGCTGCGCCCTTTCAGCTCAAATATGTTCAGAACCTCAGCCTCACCTGAAACCTGGGTTTCAGCAGTTCCCGGTGCCTTCTCCACAATGGCCCTTCCCATTTCCTCAAGGAGGTGATAGATGACCTTGTGAAGCAAAACCTAAAGAATTAACACTATCATGTCAGCTTAATCCATTCACTCAGATGTATACAAAGGTTACATATCAACTGAGCATATACAAACAAAATAAATCAGTTCATGGAACTCCAGTAGTGTGGATAGTGGTCATTGATACTTTAGCAAGTGGAAATACAATGAGACCAACATTCACGACATTCAAAGCAACACATGATGTGAACAACAACAGCAAACCAGATTTGCAATACTTCAACACATAATTGCTTCTTTGTGAAATGATATGATTAGAAATGAAGCATGTTTTCTGGGGAAGACAACAGTTAATGTTAGAATAAATGCATATGAGGTGCTGAACCAATACAACAAGAAGCAAGCAGATTTGAAGCTCAGGCTATTATTCAAATTCAGAAAGCAATTTCCATGTAAGATTAACTAAAGTTCTATCGATTTGCATACCAAAGAAAGGGAACAGGCCATTCTATGATCAGAACATTACTGTACATCTGTATTACTCGTAAGTACTCGAGTTTTGAATCTACAGACCGCATTGCTGTGTTCAATCCAATGGTAGTTATATCCCCATTCTTCCCGGAGTCCGAGAGATAAATTATCTTAATATCATCTTCCCAAAGGATTCCATAACATCTAAAGATAAAGGTTCATTTGGTTTACCATCGCAAAGGAAAACAGAACATGGATGGTCTAGATTCTAGCATCTGTGCACAAAACCGAGAGTTTCCAAAATGGAAAATCGAACATTTAGCCAAAGATGCACTGAAAGTCTGAAACTCAATGATAGCATAGAACTAAAAGAAACAAAACAAAGTTTCTTGAAGCATATAATCACAAAGCATTAGAAAAGTAGTGATTCATGAACATGGCACCTTTATGTTGGCTCTTGCTGCTGCTTGAGTGATAGAAATAGGTGGACTGCGAATGTTGAAACCAACTATATATGCTCCACATGCTTGTGCCAGGTCAACGTCATGCTGACTGATTGGGCCAACACCTACATGAACAACATTCACGAACACCTGTAGAGAACGTACTATGTATTAACTTACAAACTTATAATTTTAAAAAGATGGCATCATGTAAACAGAATAACCAGCAAGAGATTCACAGTTGGCACTTGGGAGTTTAACTTAAAAACTGCATAGTGTCAGATTGTGTGACACTAACTGCAGAAGAAGGAAATAAGGCATTAAATCTCTACGAGAAAATACCTGTGCACTATTAAGACTTCGTAAAGCATCTGTGACAGCTTGAACACTGCCTTGTACATCAGCTTTGACAATAATGGGCATTTCAACTCTTTCAGGAGCCTCTTCTTTAATTTCTAGCTCTTCTGCCATGCCTTGATCAATCTTTCGAAGCCTGTCTTTCTCCTGCTTCTTCTTCCGCCCCTGACTAAGCATTCTTGCCCTTTCCTCTGAATCAACAACTACAACATCATCCCCAGCCATTGGAAGGCCCCTTAACCCCTCAATCTCAATAGGCATTGCAGGTTTTGCATACTGCGTTATACTCCCTGCTGTGTCTCTAAGAGACCTAATTCTTCCCCACTCTGCTCCCACAACAATGTGCTGCCCACTAACTAATGTGCCATACTTGACTATAGCTGTTGCCAGGGGGGGGGTGACGGCCCAATTCTCACTTGGGCGACGGAAAGCCACCGTGAAAGGGTGGGGGCGGGGGTTCGGGGGTTTTCTCGGCCGGGTGAGAAGGTCCTTCTTATTTGTAATGCTGCGGGGGCAGTCTTAACCCCCCCGGTCGAGTTTTTTTTTTATTCTGCCTTTCAGGTCCATCATCTCAGCTTGAAGGCGCAAAGCCTCTTCCAATTTATCCAAACCAGATTTTGCTACTACAGAGATTTCAACAACCTGCACATCCCCACCCATATCCTCCAAAAGTAAACCTTCGGAACCGTTGAATTCTGACCCTCTCAGGGTCAGCTCCAGATTTGTCACATTTGTTTATTGCAACTACAATAGGAACATTTGCTGCTTTTGCATGAGACATAGCTTCCAGTGTCTGAGGCATAACACCATCATCTGCTGCAACCACAAGGACTACAATATCTGTAACAGCAGCACCTCTAGCCCGCATGGCACTGAAGGCACCATGTCCTGGAGTATCAAGAAATGTGATAGATGCTCCTGACGGCATCTCAACAACGAAGGCACCTATATGCTGAGTGATACCACCAGCTTCCTTGGCAGCAACAGATGTTTGACGGAGAGCATCCAAAAGCGATGTTTTACCATGGTCAACATGTCCCATTACCGTTAAAACAGCAGGACGTGGTTCATTCGTGCCTTCACCAGTGTGCATTCTTCTGGTATTAACACCAAGTTCCTGTGCAAGAAGCATGAAACAGTGGATTCTTATTATAAGAAACATAATTTTTCTAGAGATACTTGAAATGTTACATCATGGCAAAACTTGCCAGAAAAATGCAGAAAATGGAAATATGCAACATAAATGAAACCTGACATGCGCAGGTTCAAATAAAAAAATATGAAATCAGTAGTAATGCATAACTAATTTTGCTATTGCGGGCTCATGGAATAAACCACTGCCACAATCTGCAATATTTCACATTTTCTATATCATTTGAAAGAAAAAGGGCAGACCCAGTGCCGGAGGCTACCACATAAGTGGGGGTCTAGGGAAGGGAAAAACCGAGGCAAGCCTTCCCCCCGCAAAATCTGCGGAGAGGCTGCTTCGAACCCACAACCTGGTGACTCAGTGAGACAGCTCTCACCACTGCACCAGGCTTGCCCTTCATTTGAAAGAAAGCACCTAATAATATAAGTAAGCTTAAACTGTTGCAGATGGCTTATAATAGAATGGGAGCAAAGGTATAATCTATATTCTATGCTACTAATCAATCTGCAATTCAAAAATAACCAAGTTTGTTCAACAGACCTATCTTTGCGACATAGGATGTAATGAAAAGGAGTGAAGACATATCTAGAGCCCATTTCTAGTATGCTTCAGGCAATTAACAGATAGAGCAATACCAGTTCATGTAATTTGAAGAGAGAAAATTAAGACATACCATAGCAGCCAACTCAGCAAGATCAATGCTGATAGAGGCAAACTCAGATTCAACCTTTTCACCAAGATCTGCAAGTATGCCTTGAAGTGTACTAATATATGCACCAGTTCGTTTAGAAAGGTCAAGCAAAGTCATCCCATCAAAAATCTCAACAGTTTTATCTGGTAAAGATTTGATAGATATCTTCGGTTTTGGTGCAACATATGGTGCTTCTACAGGAGGCTGCGTTCTATTTTCTTTCTTCACTCGCTTCTCCCTTTTGGGAGCTTTCAGACCTACAACATCCTCCCTTTTCCGACTCCATGCTAACATATAAACACCTGCATGAAAATTCCTATAAAGAAGATGGCATAGTCACCTGACATATGAAACCTGAAATCCACATAAAACTATAAAAGTAACAGTAGCAAGAATCCTAGTAAAATGGTGCCTAAACTTCAATGTTAAACGATTATACAACATCAACTGTTTCAAAATACAAACAAATAAATGAGACTAGAAGGACAAAAAATGAGACGAGCAAACTATGAAATCTGAATTGAGTAGTTACCAAGGAAAATAAATTGTTCATTTGTTCAACCATAATGTTAATCATTGTGATCCACATTTGTTAAATCAGAACAGTACCCTATATCATAAACTCAAAGGTCGGTCATCAGAAGACAAGAAAAAATATTCATGTTTAAAATATGCCATCTAAGCCAACTCAAAATACAATCAAGCATCATGTCTTGAAGTCCATATATCCAATCTACCTATAAGTTTTATCTTTAGAGAGATGTTAGCTTCAAACCACCCAACAATCTTCATGATCTAAAACAATCAAAAGTTCACATACATGTGCTCATGAATCACATATATGATTTTTAAGAATCAGAGATAAACCAAAATATGAAGAAGCACTACCATCACATGTTTTCAGTATTAACAAGTGTGGTGGAATTCACATACTTATCTAGCACCAAATAAGATATTACTAGTCGCATAGAACGTGTCAACACAACATCTATATAAATCAATAGTGAAATTTGAACAAAAAAGGAGCTTCACCAATGAGTATCACATCAACTTAGTTTCTAAATTTGTGGTCACATGAAAGGTCAAAGTGTCAAACAATATGAGATGCAAATTGTTGCATACAAAAGTTGCAGCCATCAGGCACCGCTCAGAAGTTTGGAAGATTAACAATAAAGTCGAAATAAGTTTCGTCCACAGAGACGATTGCTGATGGATCTAACACACTTTAACCCTTTTCTAATAGAACCAAACAATTATTTGAAATACATGTGTTGGATGCTTCAGGTATGTCTTGTATAGTTGCAGAACATGTATAGGTAGTCATGCAAAGCACATATATAAACGTACCTGATAGTGAAATGGTTAGAGGGCATACAACTAGCAACACGTTTGGGCCTATCACCGCTGTAGACCTCTGCATTTTGGAAGCCAAAGCAGATGTAACTCCAATCCATAACTTTATGAGAGATTTACACTGAAACATGACAATGAGAGCGAGACTATGATCAACTTACGGGCCAGATTTCCGATTGTTCCACTGGAGAAATGCTTTTTGACCCCATGATCCTTAGGGAACGCCAAATTCACAAGACCCGTGTGAAAATCCTGCAATACGCAGATGTCAGCACAGATGCTACAAGAGCTTATTCCTGGAAAAAAAATCGAAGGGAAAATCGGGGCTCCGCACGCGCAAAGACCAAGCCCTCAGCAATTAGTTCCCATCTTACCTTCCTTCGCAGCATCCGCCACGCCATTCCTCCGGCCCCGTCGGCACCGACGAGCTGTAGCCCGAGCCCGGAGGCGTCAGATTCAGGAAATCGAGGGTCACGCTCGTTGGGTTGGTCTGGGGACGCCGGGGTATTGGAGCCGGCGGTGCTGTACGGGCGAGCGGCGGCGCGAGCGCTGTGTGGGAGCGGCGGCGGCGGCGTGGGAGAGGACAAGCACGATGTGGGAGAGCGGCGACGCAGGCACCAGGGCGGGCAACGGCGGCGTGGGAGAGGGCAAGCGCGGCGTGGGAGAATGGCGGCGCAGGCACCGGGTGCGAGCGGCGGCGGCCTGTGCGAGCAGAATAGCTCGAGCTAAAGATGGCAACAGGGCGGATTCGGATCGGGTGGAGTCTCCACGGAACCAAAACCGAAACCCGAAAGTAAAACCCGAATCCGCCCCGAACCCCGATTCGGGTGCAAATCCATCCCCGAAACCGAAACCGTGGATCCCCGAAACCCGACGGATTAACCGAAACCCGAGAAAATTACAACAGATCAAGTGATCAACAGACAGACTGACAGAGCAAATGAGCAATACAAAACATGATATATTAGCATAATAGCCTGCTGATTCCAAATGTACTAGCAAGTAGAAGCAGGCTACCAGGTAGCCGATAGCCATGTCCAGATTCTAGAACCAGAAACATCAAACATGCAAGTTCAGTACAGTACTACTACAGCAGTACAGCTCACATATTACAGATTTACAGCCCAAACAAATAAGAGTTTTTTTATCAAATAGATATGCAACTTGAGACAATCATCTTCACTTGAGGCACACACTGTCCAGATTACAACAAAGTTCATCATTCATCAATTATGGTGGACTCATCTTCATCCTGTGAAATAAAAATAGGGACTAGCTCATTACTTTCAATGCATTGTAAATTCACAAGTTAAATATAGAAGGAAACAACAGCAGTACCATTTCTTCATCTTTTTCATCAAGACAAGTCATCAAAGCACCAACAAAAGATGAATGAGACCCTGCATGGATATAATATTCACAAATTAGTTTTACAACTTAAATAGAATGAAGACCACATACTTACAGAAATTGCACTTACCTAACATGTCATTATGAGACCATGCTTGCATACACATAAGTGCCTCAATCATTGATGGTGCAAGCCTACTACGATGTGGACTGATTATTCTCCCACTAGTGCTAAAGGCTGACTCGGATGCCACCGTTGTCACAGGAATAGCAAGAACATCACGTGCAATTTTTCGTAATGTTGGGTATTTGAGCCCTGCAACTTGCCACCACTGTATGATATCCAAATCTTGTGTCCTAGGCAGCAGTGGCTCTTCCAAGTACAAATCCAACTCTGTTCGCACATAAGTGGAGGTCACAACTGGTATTTTGGACATCCAATCATCAAAAGTGTCCATCCAATCTTCATCGTCCCTCAGAGTAGGAGCTCTAGGTCTAGTTTCAGCACCATCTGTTGTGGCAACATCCTCAACAGTATCTTGATATTCCAAAACCAAATTATACAACAAGTCTTTCACTTTGTTAGAAGATTCTACAGCTACACTTTCTGACCCATGAATTTTATGAAAAAGAGCATTCAACAGATGTAATTTAAACCTAGGATCCAGGACAGCAGCAACAGCCATCAAACCATGCACATCTGACCAATACTTGTTAAATTTCTCTTTCATTTTAATAGACATTTCTTCTATCTTAGGAATATCACTACTTAGCCACTTCCTAATTGCCATAAAAATGTTGCATATTTTGGGAAAGAAAAGGTTGGCTGTCACATATTTAGTGCCTGATAGTACCTCAGTTACATCATAGAACATCTTCAACCTATCACAAAGCTCTCTAGAAAACTTCCAATCTTCTGCAGATGGAACACATGGAGCACGAGAAGCAAGACGCTCAAAAACATCTTGGTAAAGTAGTGTAGTGCTAAGCATAGTATAAGTAGAGTTCCATCTAGTTTTGCAATCAAGAGCAATTCTTTTTTCATATTTTCCTTTCATTTGTGCTGCCATTTTCTTAAACTTCTCATGTCTTTTAGGAGTTGCAGACCAATATGCAACACTATCACGCACTTTATCAATTCCCTTCTCCATGACACTCATTCCATTTTTTACAATCAAATTTAAAATATGTGCAGCACAACGCATATGAATTAATTTTCCCTTCAACATACAAGAGCGGAGTGGTAACTTGCCTTCTATAGCAGCCTTATTCTTTGAAAGGTCATCACCATCGGTGCCGATCATAGTCTTCATGAGGTTATCATTGACACTACAATTGTCAAGAGTTATAGTCGACAGATTCCTCTCAATATGCCAATCTAGGAGAACTTCATGAAGAACCTCTGCTATAACCTCTGTTGTATGTGGTGCTGGAACATAAATGAACCTACAACAATAAAATATGTTAAGTGGTTGTGCTGGACAGATTGGTCTCTATAGGCAAAATGCATGTTAAGTGATTGTACTGGACACAAAATGATGCAATTTATTGTTACCTAATAAGAAAACTTTTTAGCTTCCAATCATCATCAAGAAAATGGGCTGTAACTACCATGTAACCTTTCCTCTGGTGGTTTGCTGTCCACAAGTCCGTAGTAACAGCAACACGAGAACTCAATTTCTTGATATAATTCACCATGGATTGCTTTTGAACTTGATACATATCAAAGATATCCTTCCTGATTGTGTTTCTAGACACTAGCTTGAATGCTGGTTGCAATGCAGCACAAAACTTTTTAAATCCAGCGTGGTCCACCATGGACAGAGGATACTCATGGACAATGATCATTAAAGCTAATTCTTTCCTAGCAACATCTTGATCAAACACATACTTCTCTAATGTGACTGAGCCATCCTTTGGGTTTGCAGATAATTTAAGAGAAGACTGTGTTAAACCCTTTCTACAAGCTCTATCCTGACATATGGCTATGTGATTCTTCAAATGAGTTGTACCATTTCTTGTTTCCCCACCTAAATCTCTCTTACACCATATGCATCTTGCTTTCCAAACCCCTTTTACATTAATCAAATCAAAGTCTTTCCATACTTCAGATCTTAACTTCCTCTTACTACCAACAGGGACATTATCTTCTACCTCTACCACATCAGTGTTACCTACAGTTGCAGAATCAGTTGTCGGTGCTGCTGAACCGGCTACAGCAGGCGGTGTTGCTGACTCGGATGCAAGACGAGGACGCCTTGGAGGACAAGAACCCACAGATTGAGATACAGCAGCAGCTTGAGATCCACTTGTATCACCAGGAGTTGACATTGCTCACCCTTCCTGACAAATGAAAAAGGAACATACATTATTACATGGTCACATGACAAGATTGAGAAAATGGAACAGACAGCAGCTTCAGATCTAGGGGAGGGATGTGCCGTCGTACCTAGCCTGTTGGATTCGCCGGCGAGGTCGGAACTCGGAAGGTCGGCGAGGCTGGCAAGGTCAGCGAGGACGCGTACTAGGGTCACGGACTGATGAGGCCACAAGGCCGGCGAGGGCTCCCGTCGAGGGCTCGCTGGCTCGGGGCGCCGGGTGGGAGCGGGCGTGCGGCCGCCCGCTGCCGTGCAGGTCGAGACCGCCGCCATGCGCCGGTGCCGCACTGCCGTGGTCGCACTCGCGGAGTCGCGGTCGCGGTCTCGTGGACGGCGGACTCGCCAGCGGACTCGTGGTCTCGCGGACCTAAACCCTAGACGCGGACTCGCGGTCTCTCAACGCGGACGCCGACTGCGGTCCTGCGGAGTGCGGACTGCGGTGCGGTCCTGCGGGCTGCGGCTGAGGCCTGAGGGTCTGAGGGGAGACTGGGAGAGGGTTCCTATTTTTTCAGGCAATATATACTAGGGTTTCTTAGATGGGCTTTTAGTGGGCTACGTATTCGGGGCCCCGATGGAGTATCCACGGGTGAAAAATAGAGTCTGCCCCAAACCCGCAGAGTTTCGGGTATCCGAACCCGCAAATCCGTGGGCAAAAAACAGGCACCAAAACCGAGACCCGAGAAGCCGAAACCCGCGGATATCCGCACCAAACCCGATCCGCTGCCATTTTTAGCTCGAGCGGTCTGGGAAGAGGGAGATTTAACTTTTTACCGTTATAAGAATCGGCACAACATGAGGTTAGGCATGTTACGGATAGAAGAGATATAAATTATCATTTTTAGGGCCCGTTTGGTTTTCGGGTGACTTATTAAGTCAGGTGACTAAAACCAGTGACTTATAAGTCATGTCTATTTGGTGGTAAATGACTTATAAGCTCATTAAAGGTGTGGACCTCACGCGGAAAAGGGTGACTTATAAGTTTTAAGCAGGGGTGAACCAACTTAAAACTTATAAGCAGGAGTGACTTATAAGTTGATGATGTTTGATAAAATAAATCACTTATTTCATTTTTTTAACTTATAAGTAGATGATTTATTTGAACCAAACATGCCCTTACACTTATGGCACAACAGGTCAGTTCAGATGGAATCCGAGACTGAGGGTGATAAATAACCATGGCTGCCCCTGCCCTCTACGTTATCAGGAGCAGCACCACTGCCTTGTGAGCTAGCTTGCTAGCTTCAGGATTTCCTGCTCCAACAGCTCTAGATCAGCGTACGAGCTCCCGCCTGGCTTCACTGCACGGGCGACCTCCGCCGCGAGCGCCTTGGCTCGGGCCCTGACGTCGCGCGCCCTTCTGGCCGGTGGCGTCGGCCAACACGGACGCCAGCTCGCCCGCGTCAGGGACAAAGCCGACTAGCCGAGGCCGCCCTTGCACGCGCGGACCGCGACGCGCGCCTCGCCCACGAGCAGCCGCGCGTCGAAGAACTGGTCGGCCACCAGGGGCCACGCCAGCATGGGCACCCCCGCGGCCACCGCCTCCAGCGTCGAGTTCCAGCCGCAGTGCGTCAGGAACCACCCCACCGCCGGATGCCGCAGCAGCACCACCTGCGGCGCCCACCCGAGCACCACCACGCCGCAGCGCGCGCCTCGAACACGTCCGGGACCACGGCCCACACGAATGGCACGGCGCTGCGCTCCAGCGCCTCGGCAAGCGCCGCCGCCACGTCGGGGCTCAGCACGGCCTGGCTCCCGAAGCACACGTACACGACCAAGCCTTCCAGGAATGCGTCCAGCCACGCGCTGAGATCGGCGAAGCCGACGTCTGTCTACGCGCCGCGGGCACCCGCGGCGTCCGCCTCCGGAGCCACCGGTCCCACCGCCTAGACGCGCCTGAAGCCCAGGTCCTCGAGCGGCCGCTCTAGGTACCTCCCCTCCAGCGCCCTGAACGAGTTGAACACGAAACCCCAGCTGTTCGTCGTCGTCGTCGCACTCCGCGGGGCGACTCACCAGGCGGCGGAAGGTCGAGTGCGGGACAGCGGTGCGCGGGACGCCGGACGGCGAGAAGGCAATCCCCGCGGTGCCGATCTCGGGGGCCAGCGGCTGAGCCATAGCTAGAACCTGGTGGGCAGGGGCAGCCGCGGTCATTTGCCATCCCCATGTTGTCTCGGATCTCACCTGGACTGACGCGTTGTCGTGCCACAAGTGCAAAAGTGGCAATTCTGTATCTCTTCTCTTCGTTGTGTGCCAAACTCGTATTGCCAACCGTTGCAGTGAGATCTCAGGAGTGCTAATTCTTATAATGGTAAAAAGTTAAATCTTCCCTCTGAAGAGGACCGGAGGAGAGAGATGATGTGGGTCGTATGGGCCTTGCCCAAAACAGTGTCTCCCTCATTTTTTCTAAAAAAAAATTTAAATTTGTTTAACTTAATCTCAAAAAATATGTTTGACTTAATTATAACCAATATTATGATTAATTGATGCAAGATTATGTACAATCAAGCAGGGGCACTTTAGACATTTGGTACAGTATCTTTTGTAATTGTAAAAGTTACTTATGTAAGATTGTTGCTTGAAATTTTTAAAATTTTTAGACACGTGAAACATAGCAACTTACAAGCACGGGCTAGGTGAAAACATTTTTCAGAGTAGGCTTCTTTCCCCCCTCGAGTGCGATGAACGGATAATGCCAGATCAAGAGAGTATATTTATATCTATTCTCTAATATTGAAAAGAAAAAATTCTTTTCCAGATGTTGACCCACCACTCTCTTCCGCTAGGTGTATCTATCCACTACCTCGAGCATAAGAATTCTAGTTGATTTTACTCGACGAAATAGAAATAATAGAGTTGACCCATGTGTGATCCAAGCTCATTTCCCGCGCTCATGCAAGTTAAAATAGTACATGTCCAGCTACATATAAAGTCCGATTCTAAGACATATTGTTAGAACATATAATGTAGTCATGTAGAGTCTAATTCTAAGACGTACTGAGCATGTGATGCAGGCGATAGTGTTCTATTGCTCCGTACATAAAAAAAATGGAAGGAGCATGGTTTCTGAAAAGACCAGGCATCTCTCTGACTTGGACCGTAGGAACCACATCGAGATAACGGCACGCAACTACGCAAGAAATGGGTCATCAGTTCATTACCATTTACCAGAAACGACTACATTACTCGGGGAGAGTTTTGACGTTTAAGAATCCATTAACACTAGTGCACTACAAGAGCAGCTGCGGCTACGAGCCTACTAAAAAGTGCTACTAAGCAGGAGTAACGACGACTACGACCAGTGAGATGGAAGCGACTGGTGGCCCAGGTGCTGCCGAAACAGCAGGAAGCGACTGGTGGCCCAGGTACTACTAAGCAGGAATTGCTTACTATCCTAACTACATCAGCCAGGGGCGACCGCGACCCATGCTCACTCTCTGCTTCTCTTGTTGCTGCAAGCGGGGCACTTGTACTGCTTGATGTAGTCTGCCTTCGCAGGTGTGATGCGGACACAGTCACCATGGTACCACTTCTCACAAATGTCACAGCCAATCCAGAATTCTTCATTAGAATACCTCCCTCCACATGTACCGCACAGGTAAGCTTGATCCCTGTCGCCTCCATCTTCTTTCATGAACTGTTCCTCCTGCTTTGGCGGGGGCAGCTTTGCTGGCTTGCTGTTAGAATTGGGTTTCTTGGATGGCAGGAGTTGAAGGGAAAATGCATTATCAGAAATCAGAAACTTGTGCAAATAAGAGCAAGAAACAAAGAATGTTATGTTGAGCTTATGTGCTTACCTTAGAACTCGACTTGGTTTTGCCGTTTGAGCTGGGGGCTTTTGGTTGCTTCTTCCTACTTCCTGTCACAACTTCAAATACAGTGGGATGATTATTGATCATCGTGTAGAGCCGTCTCCTGCAATTCAAAATCCAATGACGAAGACCATTGTCAGATTTCCCAATAACCAGAAGCAAACAAAACAGTGACAATCATTTCCCTGGATGGGAATGGGATCATATGTGTATGTATCATGCTTGTGCACCATTCTACAAATATCATACGCAAATTCCAGATTCAGGAATAAATATTTGTGTACAATGAATTGGTCAGCGGAAGGGCGGGCCTAGTGCAAGCGGCAGAGTCTTACCGCCTGTGACCAGAAGGTCCCGGGTTCGAGTCGTGGTCTCCTCGCATTGCACAGGCGAGGGTAAGGCTTACCACTGACACCCTTCCCCAGACCCCGCACAAAGCAGGAGTTCTCTGCACTGGGTACGCCCTTTTTTTTAATGAATTGGTCAGCGCCTTGGCAGTTTTCTAGTTTAGGGCTAATGCATGCATGTTGATCCACCAACTACCCTTTCCAATTACTGGTAATGCCCTAGACTCACAGATCTAATCCAACTGGAACCAACACACAAGTTATAGAAAAATGTTTCTGAATGACATTGACAGCCTGAGAGGCATCGTAACATGTGTTCAAGAAAAAAAAAAGCATGTTGGCAAGCAAAGGAAGAATTCTCTGAAGCAAATATATTAGACACATGGAAATATCAAATTGAAAGGGTAAACTTTAACAAAGAAATTGAAGTGGAAACTATGACCAGACCTGGCATCTTTATCAAATCCAAAGCGAGCCCCAAAGTAAAATGCCACAGCAATCAACCATGCATCACTGTGCACAGCTACCAGCGAGAGCCAATCTTTCTCTGGCATTCCATCACGAGCAAAGTTTATTCCCAGTGCTGGCTCTGGTAGTTCTGGAGGAACTTCCTCAGCAGGAACGGTAACTTCCCAGGTTTCATTAGATAGTCCATATAGGCACAAGTTTTCCTTCTCTGGCAAAAAAAGGACACTTCGAATCAGCATTATGGCCACAGAGAAGACAACATGGCTCATTCAATGACACTTTTGATAACACAAAATGGCACATAATGTGTAAGAATAAAGTAGCAGGTTGATTAATTAAAGCAAGCAAGCATATAGAAGTGGATTTTGCCGGCACAGACAGAACAAGTAACAAGTACATAATACTCCCTCCATTCCAAATTATAAGTCATTCTAACTTTCTTGGAGCCAAAGCATCTCAAGTTTTACCAAAATTATAGAGCGTATTACAAAGATTTATGACATAAAATAGGTATACTATGAAAATATAATTAATAAAGAATCTAATGAGAGTTAGTTGGTACCATAAATGTTATTATTTTATTATATAAATTTGGTCAAACTTGAGATGATTTGGCTTTCCAAGAAAAATGGAATGACTTATAAATTGGGATGGATGTGAGCATCTTTCTTGCCATAAGCAGCAAAGCAACAATTCAAGAGAAATCAGACAATTCTGCAGCCAGGTACAATTACAAAGGCCAGTGCATTTTACCACACCCTGTGGTCAACTGGACCTATACTTTTTTCCCCGATATTCAGCATGATTGCAGTAAGCATAAGTGCAAGTGAAACTAGGCGCTAGCATCTCTAACTCAGATTAACGACGAATAAAAGTCAGATAACGAGTAGAAAAGCTTTATCGTCCTAATCTCCACGCCCTCACTACGGTGGACCTAACTAGTGATTAGACATCATGCAGACACGCAGAACCAAGCATCAGCAATCGATTAACCATACACCACAAAATCCTACCACGACAAGGCGCACTGGAACTTCACCGAGCGCCACAAGAGCAATCCAATCGAGTAATGTAAAAGACCAACACCCAGAAACGCAGTAGGGTTGAACAGCAGGAGACCACAGCATTGTGCACAAATCGTCTCCAGCGGAACAAAAAAAAAAAAAAAAAAAGAGGCAGAAACAAGCGAGAATACTCACCTGGGTCGCACAACTTGTAGAACTTCTCCACATCTGCGCGCCACGGAAACATCCAAGCAAACGAAACCGTAAGCCACGAATCCCACAGCAAAATCCAGAACGGAAAAAACGACCGCGGGAACAGGAAGGAGGGATACCGGTGGTGAGTGCCTTGAGAATGCCGGCACGGCGGGCGCGGAAATCCGTGAAGACATCCTCGGGAGTGCGCGTGTTCGGGAAGATGGCGGCCGAGCCGGACCCGTCCATCGCGGCCGCTCAGCCGCACTGCAGCTGCCGGGGAGGAGTGGTAGCGGCAGCCGATGCGAGGCTAGGGTTCAGGCGGAAGAGGACGAGGAGGCGGTGTCGGAGGTGGTGGTGGACTGGTGGCGGCCTGGCGGGGGCGGAGTTGCGGAGAGGATTAAAGTTCGGAACCGGGTGGGGGGAAGCTGAAGGGCTTCGCTGTAAATTTATTAAATTGGTGGGGGGTCTGGGAACTTGCGTCTGACGCAAGCTCTATTTTCGAGTTGGGCCTTGGTTGGACACTTCTCGGGTCCCACACGTTAGTTAAGCCGGACCGTACTACTGGGCCAGATCCGTTGTCATCGTTTACTACAGTTCGTGTTTTCGTAAATATTGATTTTTTTTGTGACTAATATTGGTTGATGATTTGACACCAAACAATGTAGATTGGTGGAAAAATTGTTTGTATAACTTTGTCAAAATTTATACAAACATTTTTTTAAAAAAATATCCAAATATTATTTTCTAGAATATTATTTAACTTTATAAAATTCAATATTTTTGTTTTAACTCAAAAAAAATGTGAAAACTAATCAATATGTTTTTCTAAAATCATTTCAAATATTTGAATTATTTCAATTATTTGAATCTTATATGTTCCTAAAATATAAAATTGGACCAAATAGGCAAAGATGAAACGTTCATGCAGGCTATGACAAATCCTTGGAAACCACAACGTGAATCACAACGCACCCTGTTGTGCAAACTACAAGCAACATTTCCTTGCAATGTCTCACTTGACCATCAAGACATGCACATGAAATAAAAAAATAATTCAAAATTTGATTATGCATTAGCATGTATCATGGTGTGTAGACTTACCGGACCATAATGCAGACGTTGTATGACTTATCATAATGGAAAAAGTCTATATGATCCCCTGAGGTATCCATAGTGGTCTACGTAACCCCTGACCTATAAAACCAGGTATCGTGCACCCTAAACTTTAAAAAAACGGGCAAAAAAAACCCTAGGTGGTATTGAAAGGTGGTTTTGCTTATGTGTCAATCCATGCTGGCTAGCTTCAACCTTATGGCATCTACGACCCACCTGTCAGCTTCACTGGGTGAGGTTAGCCCAAGGATGAAATATATTAGTGCAGCCCCACGTCCCCGACGATGCCATCCTGCTCCTGGCGCTCGCTAGCTGCCGCAGCACCACCGCCGGGCGCGCGTACGCACAGCTGTCTCCCCGCCGCAGCACCACCGCCGGCTGCGCGCACGCACAGATGTGTCTCGCCGCTCGCGCTTGCTGTCATCTCGTGGACGCCTCACCTCCCGAGTCCCGATTGACGCTCCGCTCACGCCTCGCGCCCATGAGTTATGGTCTAGGTCCAGGAGCCGGAAGCCCAGAAGCGATGTGGTGGAGATTTGCATGGATGCATGCATCGTGGAGCTTCAAGCTGTGGTCTGTGGACGTGCATGGTTTGTTATCTCAGATAATCAGAATGTAGATGCATTAGTTTAGGTGTTGCGTGGTCACCTGTTGTCCTGTTCTTGCGGCTGGTTGTGCATGTCCTAGAACTATAGTTTTCCAAATGGGCCAGGCCCGCTGGGCCGGCACGGGCCCGGTGCGAAAAAACACGGCACTGGCCCGGTGCGGCACGGCTTGGCCCGTGCCCGTGCCTGGCCCGGCCTGCCACCGTGCCCGTGCCTGGGCCTACACACCGGCCCGTAGTGCCGGCACGGGCACGGCTCGCTCCAACGGGCAGCACGGGGGTGGCATAGGTGCTTGCCTGCCGTTGATCCCCTCCCCCCGCTCCTAGCCGTTGGATCCTCCCGTGGGGGCAGGAGGGCTATATAATCCTCCCCGCCGTGGCCGCTCCCCCGGCACTGGAACCCTAGCTCATTCTCTCGTCGCTCTCCTCTCTCCTGCCTGTGGAAACCCTAGCCTCTCTCTTTCTTCTCGCCCTCCGGTGGCTGGTTGAGCCACTGGTGGCCGGAACGGGCACACGACACGGCCATCTTTGCCCCTCATCTTCATCCCTGAACGTCGATTGAGCCTCATCCTCCGCATCTTGGCCGCATCAGAGTCTCCTCTCCGTCGTCGACCTCGTCGGCCGCCGGCACCTCTAGGGCTCCGGTAAGTGGGTTGCACCCTTAATCTCTCTCAGATCCAGTTGTTTTGAGACTTATAAGCATGTTTTAATGGTTTGATTTGTTTGTTTTCACAGGTCTTTTGCCAAGGCGAGGCCATCAAGGTACCAGGGGGCCGAATCTATGCATCGTTGACCTCTCCGGCGTCTCTGGTGCTCCGGCCGTAGAGGTGAGCCCCCTATTGTCAAACCCTAAACCCTAGCTCATCTCTGATCTTTGCTCTTTGGTCTGATATTTGTGTTTTGCTTGGTTTTTTGCTCTTTGGTCTAGATCGTCGGGTGGGACGGCTTTATAAGCCAACCGCCGCTCCTGGCTCGGAGCCTTTCTAAACCCTAGCTCATTCCGTCACCATGGAGTCTTCCGACAGGTAAGGGGTCAGTTTCGGTGGCCGGTGGTTCCCTCTTCTCCCTCTCCGCCCTCAATCTCCCTCTTCTCCCTTAGATCCGGTGGTTCCCTCTTCTCCCTCTCCGCCCTCAATCTCCCTCTTCTCCCTCAGGTCCGGTGGTTCCCGCCCTCAATCTCTATATGTTCCCTTATTCTTCATCCCTAAACGTCGATTGAGCCTCGTTCTCGGCATCCTCGCCTCATCTCCGTCATCTGTCCATCATCCACATCGCTAGCTGCCGCCACCTCCAGGGCTCCGGTCTCCGTTGAGGTACCAGGGGTGTGCAATCGGTCCGTCTCATCGTCGTCGTTTACGGGGCTCCGACTGTAGAGGTAAGGGTAAACCCTAACCCTAACCCTAACCCTCATCCCCAACCTAACCCTACTTTTATCTATTGATTGTGGCAGCCGTCGAGGAACCGGAGACGATAGAGATGGCCCCAGGCGCCGGGCAACACGACGATGGGGAGTTTGACCACTCCCAGAACGACGAGCTACGTATGTACGGGATGCCCGGAGATGATGAGGACGATGATGTCCGCGAGGACGCTGCCGTGCTCTTCGGCCGTTCTGCTGCTGATCCCCTTCCCGTTGACGACTCCGACCCCCTAATCGACGTGGCTAATGCCAACGGTGGCCAGAGCAAGGTTAGCCCTATCGGTTCTAATCGCCTGAAAGCATCTAGGCCCCCTAGTTGGGTTTCAGTGATTAATGACAATACAAGATTACTATGACTAACGTGTGTTTTGCAGATGCAATTAAGTTAGGTCATGGTAATGGAGATCAATTGGGCAATTATGGTTGTCGTGCCCCTATGATGGAAATCATTTCGGTTTTCAAAGGATGGACGACAAGGTTAAGGATGACTAGTTCTAAGTGTCGATTGGAGTTGGAGAGACACTTAGAGTAGTTTAGGACTTTGTTTTTCCTTTGGCCGTACTATTAAGGGGGGTATGGATGGGTAGCTTGACCTAGGTGAGTCTAGTGAGTTAGGCGTGGTGCACACTTGTTAAAACTAGCTCTAGGTAGCTCCTACGAATGCCTAAGATCCTTTGGAGCAAACTTCATTCACATATGATCGAGAGTTGGAAGTGAATGGAGGGTCAAATGCTGACCGGACGCAGGCTCTGGTGCGACCGGACGCTGGACGCAGGGTCCGGTCAGTTCATTTGATCAATAGACTGTGTTCGGTGCGACCGAACGCTGGAGAGGTCAAGTGACCGGACGTTGAGAGGCAGCGTCCAGTTGACTCTAGTAAGGTTCCAGAGAAGGGAATCTGAGACCGGACGCGTCCAGTCAGTACTGATCGGACCCTAGGGGTTCAGCGTCCGGTCGAGTACAGTAAGGTTCCAGTAAGTGTTTAATGCGACCGGACACGTCCGGTCAGTGGTGACTGGACCCTGCCAGCGTCTGGTCAACACATTTTCACTGGTTCGCGGGTTGAACTGACCGGAGCGTCCGATCAGTACGACCGGAGCGTCCTGTCACCCCACAGAAGCTCATAACGGTTCATTTTTCAGGCTGCCTTATAAATAGAAGCTCCACTCGTGTGTGGAGACACTTTTGCTCATTCCAACAGCTGAGAAACACGTTTGTGAGTGCCAAGAAGAGCAAGGTCCTAGTGAGGTGATTGAGATTTGAGAATTCAAGAGAGTAGCCTCATTAGTGAATCAAGAGTAGCCAAGTGTGCATCCATCTTCTCATTAGGCTTCGCGTGGTCAAGTGAGAGTTCGTGCTTGTTACTCTTGGTGATCGCCATCACCTAGATGGCTTGGTGGTGATTGGAAGCTTGTTGATCATCCGACGGAGCTTGTGGGTGACCCAACTCAAGTTGTGAGCGGCTTTAGGTGATTTGCCGTGATGGAGTGTCGAAGAATCAACCCGTAGAGAGCACTTGATCCTTGCGCGGATCAAGGGGGAGCTACACCCTTGCATGGGTGCTCCAACGAGGACTAGTGGGGAGTGGCGACTCTCCGATACCTTGGCAAAACATCACCGCGTTCCTCTGTCTCTATTTACTTTGAGCATTTACTTTGAGCAATTCAATACTTATCTTTACATTCATAGAATTGCCATGCTAGAGTAAGTTTGGAACATAGGTTGCAAGTCTATTGTGTGTTAGATTAATAGAAACACTTTTCTAGGCACAAGGGGTTAATTGGGCTAACCGTAGGATTTGATTATTGCAAGAAAATTTAGAATTAGCCCAATTCACCCTCCCCTCTTGGGCATCTTAATCCTTTCAATTGGTATCAGAGCCTTGTGTTCACGTTTTTAAGCTTAACCACTTAGAGCAAGATGTCTCACGGGGATGGACCTCCTCCTATCTTTGAGAGAGATGACTTTCCATATTAGAAAATCTGCATGGAGGCGTACTTAGAAGCTCTAGACGTTGGTATTCTTAGAGCCGCCTCACAAGGCTTCCCAAAACCTCGGGATGCTACTAACCTACAAGGCGATGAGGTTAATTATGAAAAATAGAATACAAAGGCTCACAACACCATCTTTAGAGGCCTTTGCAAAGATGTGTTCAACCATGTAAGGAACCACAAAGACGTCCATGCACTATGGTCAGACATTTGTGCGCTCCATGAGGGAACCAAGAGTGAGCGTGAGGAACACTATCATCTTGTGATTAAAAAGCTAAATTCATTTGAAATGCTTCCCAAAGAAAGTGCTAATGAGATGTATTCTCGTTTAAATGTTCTTGTAGAGGAAGTTAATGGGCTTGGACTTACTCAAATGTCACCATTTGATGTTGTGAGAAAGATCTTGAGTGTCCTCTCCATTGACAAATATGGGCACATTGTGACCATGCTACATCAAGATGATCTTTCCACCGCTACACCGACACAAATCTTGGGAAAGATCAATGCTCATGAGATGTACATGCACATCATGCCACAAGATAGCTCATCCTCTACAAAGAAGAAAGAGAAGGACTTAGCATTCAAAGCTAGCCAAGATAAGGGCAAAGCAAGACTTGAGTATGAGAGCTCAAGTGATGAAGAAGATGATGAAGAAAGTCTTGCTCTTATGGTGAAGAAGACCGCCAAGATGCTAAAGAAGCTAAACAAGAGTGGCATCAAGTTTGACAGCAAGAAGAAGAAGTTCTTCACTAGCTCAAGAAGAAAGCCAATCTCCAAGATGGATTACTACAATTGTGGTGAACTTGGGCATCTAGCTCATCAATGCACAAAGCCCAAGAAAGACAAGTTCAAGAACAAGAACAAGGGCAAGAAAGATGACTCAAGTAATGAAGATAAAGATGAGAAGAAAAAGAACAAGCCATACAAGAAAAGAGATGGCAAAAAGAGGGACTTCTACAAGAAGAAGAAGAGTGGAAAGGCCTACATTATCGGTGATTGGCTCACGGATATTGATTCATCAAGTGGATCATCCGATGATGATAGTGACAATGAGAAGGTGGCCGCCATTGCTATTGATCTTGCATCTTCACATCCACCATCGCCATCATCCTCTACACACCTATGCCTTATGGCCAAGGATGAACACAAGGTAACTAAGAATGATGATAGTAGTGATGATGAGCAAGCTAGTGATGATGATAGCGATAGCGATGATGATTCACCTACATATGATGATCTTGTCAAAATACTAAGAAAATACACTAAGATCATTAGAAAGAGTAGAGCTACAAATGAAAAGCTTGATGCTAAAAATAATTCACTCTTAGCTAAGTGCGGTACATTGGAAAAGGCTAATGATGAGCTTAGAGAAACTAATGATGCTATATCATCCAAACTCAAGGAGCTCAAATCTTCTAAGAAAGAGCTTAAAGATAAACATGATAAACTTGAGTGGGTGCACAATGAGCTCATCACTAGTCACAACAAGCTAAAAGATGAGTATACAACTCTTAAGATCAATCATGATACTCTTGTCATTGCTCAAGAATTCCTACCAAATGAGCCACATGATGCTACTAACCATGTTGTTAAGATTGATATAGCTACATCATGTGATGATTTGATTGATGAGAGCATTGAGCAAGGATCTAGTGGCAAAGGCAAGCAAGTGGTTGAGTGCAATGACTTGATGAATATATCAAGCTCAAGAATACAAATGAGAAGCTCATGAAAAATCTTGAAGAAATGAAAAGCCACAACACCATTGTGCTAGAAACTCTTGATCATGACAAAGAGTTGATTCTTGAGAATGAGAAGCTCAAAGAAGAAAACAAGAAGCTCAAGGAAGAGAAGAAAGATGATGCTCTAAAGGAAGAAAATAAGAAGCTCAAGTTGGAGAAAGAGCATCTCAAGATTGGATTGAGCAAGTTTGCTAGAGGCAAGCACTCATGAACACCATCATGAAGATGGATAGAAGTGGCATTGGATATGTGGCAAGTATAGAAAAGAAGAAGGCTCAAGTTCAACAACAACAATCAAAGCCAAAGTCAAAACCAAAGAGATATTTTGAGTGTGGACAAGAAGGCCACTTTGCTCATGAGTGTCAAACTCCACCGCCACAACCCTTGCCCAAGCATGCTAGATCCTTTACCTTCAATGCTCACTACATGCTTAGAAAGGACTCTAGTGGAAAGATGAAAGTCATGTTCTTAGGTCCCCCTAACAAGAATAGGCCTAAGAAGATTTGGGTGGCTAAGTCACTTGTTGAGAAGGTGAAGGGCCCTCAACAAGTTTGGATTCCTAAAGCTTGAATCTCTTGTGTGTAGGTGAACTACAAGACCGGTGGAAGTCATTAGATTATTGATAGTGGTTGCACTCAACATATGACCAGTGATCCTCATATGTTCACCTCACTAGATGAAGAGGTAGATGGACAAGAGAAAATAACATTTGGAGATAACTCAAAGGGCAAGGTTAAAGGATTGGGCAAAGTGGCAATATCAAATGATCATTCCATCTCTAATGTGCTCTATGTTGCTTCATTGAGCTTCAACTTGCTATCTATTGGACAATTGTGTGATCTTGGCTTCCAATGCTTATTCACCGAGAAGGAGGTTGTTGTATCCAAGGTAGATAACAATCAAGTGATATTCAATAGATTTAGATACAACAACTTATATCTAGTGGACTTCACCTCCGAAGATGCAAATTTAAAGACTTGCCTATTCACCAAAACAACACTTGGGTAGCTATGGCATAGAAGACTTGCTCATGTTGGGATGAGCTCACTCAAGAAGCTTATGAAGAATGATTTGGTGAGAGGGTTGAAGGATGTGAAGTTTAAGAAGGACAAGCTTTGTAGTGCATGTCAAGCCAGCAAACAAGTTGCAAATACTCATCCAACCAAAGCTTTCATGTCAACCACAAGAGTGCTAAAACTCATACACATGGATTTATTTGAACCAACAACATACAAGAGTTTGGGAGGGAATCTCTATTGTCTTGTGATTGTTGATGACTATTCAAGGTATACATGGGTATTCTTCCTTCATGACAAATCCGAAGTTGCATCTTGCTTCAAAAAGTTTGCCAAGAGAGCTTAAAATGAATTTGAAGTGAAGCTCAAGAAGATAAGAAGTGACAACGGAAAAGAATTTGACAACACAAACATTGAAGCTTATTGTGATGAAGTTGGGATCAAGCATGAAGTCTCCGCAACTTATACTCCTCAACAAAATGGTGTAGTTGAGAGGAAGAACTAGACTTTGATCACTCTTACAAGGATAATGCTAGATGAGTACAACACCCCCAAAGCTCTATAGGCAGAAGCAATCAATACCGCATGTTATGCATCAAACCGCCTATTCCTTTAAAAGTTCCTTGGCAAGACTCCTTATGAGTTGCTCAATAGAAAGAAGCCGGACGTCTCCTTCTTTAGGGTGTTTGGTTGCAAATGCTACATCTATAAGAAGCGGCAACACCTAGGGAAGTTCCAAAGACGTTGTGATATTAGTTTTCTTGTTGGTTACTCATCAAAGTCCAAAGCATATAGAGTATTTAATCATGCCACCAGCTTGGTTGAAGAAACATATGATGTGGAATTTGATGAATCTAATGGCTCCCAAAGAGCACATAAGAATCTTGATGATGTAGGTGATGAACCATTGAGGAAGGCTATGAAGAATATTCCGGTGGGAGACATCAAGCCAAAAGATGATGAAGATGATGTACAAGTCATTGATCAACCTTCTTCATCAAGTGTGCCACAAGATGGTGAAAAAAATGGGAGAATAGAAAATGAAGATACTCATATCTCCCATGAGCAAATGGTGGTATAAGCACAAGATGTTGATGCTCCACAACCTCCTCCTCAAGTGGTCAATAGAAGAAATACACCTCTCCTACAAGATCATCCACAAGATCTCATCATAGGGAGTCCATCAAAGGATGTAATGACTTGATCCCAAAAACTTGCTTCATTTATTGCTTATCACTCTTTTGTCTCTTGCTATGAGCCTACCAAGGTAGAAGAAGCTCTCAAAGATCCGGATTGGATCAATGCCATGCATGAAGAGTTGAATAACTTCACTCACAATGAATTTTGGACTCTTGAAGAGCGGCCAAAAGGTGCAAGAGTCATTGGAATAAAGTGGGTGTTTCGGAACAAGTAAGATGATCGAGGTGTTGTTGTGAGGAACAAGGCAAGACTAGTTGCAAAGGGGTTCTCTCAAGTTGAAGGTTTGGATTTTGGAGAGACCTTTGCACCGGTTGCAAGATTAGAAGCCATCCGTATCCTTCTTGCATATGCATCACATCATGAAATGATGTAAAAAGTGCATTTTTAAATGGCTTTATTAATGAACTAGTCTTTGTTGATCAACCTCCCGGGTTTAAAGACCCTAGATATCCTAATCATATTTATAGGTTGTCTAAGGCACTATATGGGCTTAAGCAAGCCCTAAGAGCTTGGTATGAGCGCATTCGGGACTTCCTCGTTGAGAATGGCTTCACCATTGAGAAGGTTGACACCACACTATTCACCAAGAAGCTTAATGGGCATATCTTCATTTGTCAAGTATATGTTGATGATATCATCTTTGGATCATCAAATGAAGACTCATGCAAAGAATTTGGTGATTTGATGTCAAAGGAGTTCAAGATGTCCATGATTGGTGAGCTTATATTCTTTCTTGGTTTTCAAGTCAAGCAAATGAAAGAAAGCATCTTCATCTCTCAAGAGAAATACACAAAAGATCTTCTCAAGAAATTCAAGATGGATGAATGTAAGCCAATCAAGACACCAATGCCTACCAATGGACATCTCGACCTAGATGAGGGAGGTAACCCGATTGATCAAACTCTCTACCATTCTATGATTGGTAGCTTGTTATATTTAACCGCATCTAGGCCCGACATCATGTTTAGTGTGTGTATGTGTGCTAGATTTCAAGCTAGTCCTAAGGAAACACATTTAATTACCATAAAAAGAATCCTTAGGTATCTTAAGCACACACCAAGCATTGGCCTTTGGTATCCCAAAGAAGCTATATTTGAATTAGTTGGCTATTCCGATTTGGATTATGCCGGATGCAAAGTGGATAGAAAGAGCACATCCGGAGGGTGCCATTTGCTTGGTAGATCACTTGTGTCTTGGTCCTCCAAGAAACAAAATAGTGTGTCTTTGTCCACAGCCGAAGCAGAATACATTGCCGTGGGTGCTTGTTGTGCACAAATCTTATACATGAAACAAACTTTGCTAGACTATGGTGTAGTTCTAGAAAAGGTACCTCTTTTGTGCGACAATGAAAGTGCGGTAAAACTTGCAAATAATCCGGTTCAATATTCTCGCACCAAGCACATAGATATCCGCCATCACTTTCTAAGAGATCATGTTGCTAAAAATGATATATCACTAGAAGGTGTAAGAACCGAAGATCAATTAGCGGATATCTTTACTAAACCGCTAGATGAGGCTACATTTTGTAGATTGCGGAATGAGCTCAATGTACTTGACTTTAGCAACTTCACTAAAAATTAAGCTTGTGTTGTCCCTTGCATTCATTATAATATACAACATGTTTAATTTTTGGCAATGCATATAGAGCTTGTCTAACATGGTTAAGATAACCGCCGAAAAACGTGTGAAGAAGCTTAACCTTAGATCAAACTTGACAAGCAACTAGATTTACTTACAAAGTATTCCATATGCATGGATGTTGTTTTGTCGTTTTGTTCTATTTGCTCTCTTATTGCCTATTTTCTTAAAAAGAATTATAGCCTAAGGCAAAATATTTTGAAAAATATGAGGGTTTAAGAGAGGTCACTCACATCAGTCCCAATTGGTGTTTATTTGGATCTTATTCAAGTTGGGACTTGATTGGGATCAGGGAGCGCGAAGGAACTTTGAAGATTTGTTGGAAAAGGACCACCGGACGTTGCTGTCCAGCGTCCGGTCATTTCACAGGAGGTGAACTGCTGCTGAAGGAGTGACCAGACGCTGCGTTTGTGCGTCCAGTCAGAAAGGGATCCAGCGCCGGTCGTTTGAAGAAGGAATGGGTTGTACTGACCGGACCCTGCCTACGTCTGGTCATGGACCACCGGACGTGTCTGGTCATGATTCTAGAGGCATTGGACCCCTCTGGAATCGATCGGACGCTGGGTGGTAGCGTCCGGTCGCTACCACCAGAGCGTTCGGTCAGTGGATCTCGCGCGGCATCAGGACTCTTCTTCCGTTTCCTTATCTGTTGCGTTGGGGGACCTATTTAATCCAATCTGACCGTACCTCCCCATCCAGTCCAATGCCCTAGCCACTAACGCTGCCACAGCATGCCTTGCCAGCTCGCCACGCACCTCCCGTGCCAACACCGCCGTCCAGCTCCACGCGCCACCATCCACTGCAGTCGTGCCACCACCGTCTGTCCCCTGCTCCCATGCGCCTCCCGCGTGCCTCTCATGATCCAGCGCTGTCGGAGCCGAGCCAGTGCATCCGGCGTCTCTAGCCAGCAAGCAGCTCCACCGCGCCATCCAAGCCCTAGCCCTTGCCTCCTCGTTCGTTGGTAAGGCTAGACCTTTGCTCCAAATTTGATTTGCTTGTGACCTAGATCAAATTGCAATGCACTGATTTCAAATCACATTCAGGGCTTTCGATCTACCCTAACCCTAGTCAGTTCTGAGGTTCCCCACGTGATGTCTCCTCTTTTCCCGGATCGCTGATTGTCAGGTAGCATGCCCGTCGTCTCAATTTCGCACCTACATTGCTTGCTTCCTAGGTCTTTCGCATCTATTAGATATATTGTATTTATTCATATATCAATCTATTCTATCGTGCAGTGAGTCGGTGCCATTGAGGTTCTTGTGGCAGTTGTTAGTCAACTCGGAGCCAAGCTTATGAGTACAGATCGAGGCCAAGCCTTGGGAGTGTTAGTTTGACAGTTGATCTTCGTCAGTGGCAGTTCATCTTCTTGTCAGATCAGATGGCTCGCACGAAGAATATTAGTGGTGGTCCAGGAGATGATGATCGGAGGCCCTCGCCTCACCAGCCTGCAGGATTGAAAGGCAAGGCAACAAAGCAAGTGACATCCAAGAAGCGTAAGTACCCCGATGCAGAGACAGCGAGAGCAGCAGCAGTCGCTGAGGCCCCAGAGCGTGCCAAGAGAGGAGGTGCCCGCAGTGGAGTTGTCATAACAGATCATCTGGCACCAGACGCGTAGGGCAGACTGAGGGAGATTGAGCGACTTCATGGTAGTCCACTTGGGACTGTCATGATGGCAGGACGTCGTCTGGCTATTGAGGAGCCTCAGTGTCAGGGGGAGTCCTAGCAGGAGCCATAGCAGCAGCCCCCACCAGTAGAGCCTCAGCCAGCATAGGAGACTTAGGAGGGCCAGCAGGCCAAGGAGATCAAGCCGGCACCCCAGCTATGCCGCTCTAGTCATACCAGTGCTACAGTCCACCAAGGCCAGCTACACAGCGCAGGGGTTCACGCCCACCGCCTAGACCATAGGGTCCGCCTCTAGTGGTACATCTTGACTTAAGGGCCACCACAGCCAGACAGGTTCACCAGCTGAGGTTTGTTGAGTTTGACGTGTGGTTCCCTCCGAGGAGGGATGAGAGAGTAGCAGAGGGGTTCTACACGCCACTACAGGAGGATTTCTACAATGCTTATCTCAACAGTGGGGCAGTGTTCAGATCTTAGAGAGTCTGCAGTATAGAGTCTATTGTGGCAGCAGCCAGAGAGCATATCCACCCCTACTTGTCATATTTGCCGGGGCTCATAGATCTGATTGGCCGAACATGAGTATATGTACCATCTTGGGTTCGGTAGTTCTACGCATTACTCTATGTTGACCCACATCATAACTTCATTCACTTTGCATTCAACGGTAGAGACTACAGGGTGATTTGTTTCAGGGCCCAAGAGATACTGAGGCTATAGGATCAGCCTATCAGATTGCATGAGGTATGTTATGGACAGTAGGAGCCTCCCAGGCGTCCTCATGGAGGGTTGGTGCCCCCTACTGATCTTGTGCGCCATTGCTTCAAGGAGCCCTTTGGTGAGGGGTCAAGGAGGAACCTCAGTGACCTGACTCCTATAGCTCAAGTACTAGAGGCTATTATTAGGAGGACACTACTTCCTAGGTTGGGTTACAGAGAGGGTCTGACTCGCTTACAGCTCTGGCTCCTTAATGCCCTGATGCAGCAGACCGTATTCGACATTTGGGACCTCCTTCTATTAGAGATGGAGGACACTATAGCTGAGGGCTTCAAGGGTCGTAGGCAGCTTTCGTATGCACATTGGATTACATTCCTGATGCTCTAGTCTATGCTGGTTAGGACCCTAGAGATGGTTGCCGAGTATAGAGGTGCCACCACAGAGTTTCTGGCTTATAATATGGCACAGAGGATCCAGCACAGCACACCACAGGCACCCGCTCGGCCCAATTGTCGTCTAGATGTTCTAGAGTCAACAGCTCAGTAGGACAAGATCATTAGAGGCATAGCCGCTACTAAGGAGGAGCAGCTTGAGGCACAGCAGGAGATGATCGAGTCCAGTGATAGTTTGGATGATGACTATCAGCCGATTCCTCAAATGCCTCCATGCAGACATAATGCAGAGGCTGGCAGTTCTAGCTCAGCTCCTCCTGCACCGCAGACTGACCCCGCTCTATTGCTATTCTTGAGCGGATGCAGCAGGATCAGGCACGACAAGCTTGGGAGACTGCTGCCAACTTCGCACAGTTTTAGGCTTGTTAGGTTGAGTTCCAGTGGCAGCAGCAGCTTCTTCAGCAGCAGCAGCAGCAGATGCATCAGCAGCAGTTACTCATGCAGTAGTAGCTTATGGGATTCATGCAGCATGTAGTAACAGCACTTAGGGCCCCACAGCCACAGCCTTCGCCCCAGCTTGCTTAGCCTACCACCACCATGATGACTCCAGCAGTACAGCCCAGTGGGCTTTAGAGTCAAGGACTGCCTCTAGCTCCATTTGGTTCACCCATAGTTCAGGTGTCCTAGTGGTTGTCCTCACCGGTGGTAGCCTTGTAGTTCACACCATATCATATGGGCTTCTCACCGGATCAGTCTTCCTCGCCTTTTGTGCCTGACATGTCAGTCTCCATGAGTCTTGGAGCATCCTTAAGCGAGTTGATCGGCATGCCTACACCTCCACATATGCATGCCACCGGTCCTTCTACAACAGCTCTAGTTGTCATGACTACTCAGCGGTTCCCCTCGTCTGCCGCCTCTTCAAATCCTACGATAGACGTACCAGCAGCTTCACAGGTAGCACCTGCCCCAGCTCAAACCTAGATCGCTTCAGCGACACTTCCTGCTATAGAGGGTCAGTTAGTACAGAGCTCAAGGTCAGATGACGATGGCACCCAGTTCCAGCTTGCTCCTCGTACCTCAGCGCCCGGCTCATCCGCTGCAGCCCCGCCGACCGACCCTTAGGTTTTGGTGTTTAACGCTAAAGGGGGAGAGGGTTCGAGTATGTAGACTCAGGGGGAGCAACTTTTAGAGGGAGCTAGTTATCTAGTATTAGTCTACTATATACATTTGGAGTCTTATTTGTGTGATACACTATTACTATTATGCATTCGTGTGTTACTTTCATGCATACTATTATATCTATGTGATAGTGTTATCTACGTGATTGTGATATATGACATGTGTGCTCTCTATTTTACATTATTTATATGTCATATCACTTGTGTTATGCTCATTTGCCTTTGCTTCCGCTTTTATACTCTGATGCAAATGAGCTTTATTACTTGTACTCTTGCTTAATTCATATTCTTTGAGTACATTTTGTTGGCTTGGGTCATATAAGCTTGACTAACACTTTTGTTCTTATCGACAAAAGCTTATATGAACCAAGCCCATCAAAAACCTCACTCTTTCATATACTCAAGGTGGTATTGTCATCAATCACCAAAAAGGGGAAGATTGAAAGCATCTAGGCTCCTAGTTGGGTTTCGATGATTAATGACAATACAAGATTACTATGACTAACATGTGTTTTGTAGATGCAATTAAGTTAGGTCATGGTAATGGAGATCAATTGGGCAATTATGGTTGTCATGCCCCTATGATGGAAATCATTTCGGTTTTCAAAGGATGGACGACAAGGTTAAGGATGACTAGTTCTAAGTGTCAATTGGAGTTGGAGAGACACTTAGAGTAGTTTAGGACTTTGTTTTTCCTTTGGCCATACTATTAAGGGGGGTATGGACGGGTAGCTTGACCTAGGTGAGTCTAGTGAGTTAGGTGTGGTGCACACTTGTTAAAACTAGCTCTAGGTAGCTCCTATGAATGCCTAAGATCCTTTGGAGCAAACTTCATTCACATATGATCGAGAGTTAGAAGTGAATGGAGGGTCAAATGCTGACCGGACGCTGGCTCCGGTGCGACCGAACGCTGGCCATAGGGTCCGGTCAGTTCATTTGATCAACAGACTACGTTCAGTGCGATCGAACACTAGAGAGGTCAAGTGACCGGATGCTGAGAGGCAGCGTCTAGTTGACTCCAGTAAGGTTCCAGAGAAGGGAATCTGCGACCGAACACGTCCAGTCAGTTATGACCGGACCCTGGGGGTTCAGTGTCCGGTCGAGTATAGTAAGGTTCCAGTAAGGGTTTAATGTGACCAGACGTGTCCGGTCAGTGGTGACCGAACCCTGCCAGCGTCTGATCAACACATTTTCACTGGTTCGTGGGTTGAACTGACCGGAGCATCCGGTCAGTGTGACTAGAGCGTCCGGTCACCCCACAGAAGCTCATAACGGTTTGTTTTTCAGGCTGCCTTATAAATAGAAGCTCCACTCATGTGTGGAGTCACTTTTGCTCATTCCAATAGCTGAGAAACACGTTTGTGAGTGCCAAGAAGAGCAAAGTCCTAATGAGGTGATTGAGATTTGAGAATTCAAGAGAGTAGCCTCATTAGTGAATCAAGAGTAGCCAAGTGTGCATCCATCTTCTCATTAGGCTTCACATGGTCAAGTGAGAGTTCGTGCTTGTTACTCTTGGTGATCGTCATCACCTAGATGGCTTGGTGGTGATTGGAAGCTTGGTGATCACCCGGCGGAGCTTGTGGGTGACCCAACTCAAGTTGTGAGCGGCTTTGGGTGATTCACCGTGACGGAGTGTCGAAGAATCAACCCATAGAGAGCACTTGATCCTTGCGCGGATCAAGGGGGAGCTACACCCTTGCGCGGGTGCTCCAACGAGGACTAGTGGGGAGTGGCGACTCTCCGATACCTCGGCAAAACATCACCGCGTTCCTCTCTCTCTATTTACTTTGAGCATTTACTTTGAGCATTTACTTTGAGCAATTCAATACTTGTCTTTACATTCATAGAATTGCCATGCTAGAGTAAGTTTGGAACATAGGTTACAAGTCCGTTGTGCGTTAGATTAATAGAAACACTTTTCTAGACACAAGGGGTTAATTGAGCTAACCGTAGGATTTGATTATTGCAAGAAAATTTAGAATTAGCCCAATTCACCCCCCTCTTGGACATCTTGATCCTTTCATCGCCCTTCCACATCTGCTGTCTAGGAGGACTTTGAGAAGCACTACAAAACTGAGAAAGGTAGAAAGATTAGGTTTGCTGCCACTTACCTTCATTGCCATAAGCGCTACTCTGCTTATTCTGCTCATGGCACTGGGCATCTTACTCGACATCTTGCTAAGTGTCCTAAGAAACTTGAGAAGACCTAGGGCATGACTCATACTCATATTGCTTTTAATTCTAATGGTTCTGTTTGTCGTTGGGAGTACAGTGATGAGGTAGCTCGTGTTGAAGTTTTTCATATGCTTGCTAGATTGGACCTACCTCTTATGATTGGTAAAACTGAGGTATTTAAAGATTATATTAAAATAGCTCATAACCCTAATTTTTCACTTGTCTCTAAGCAAACCACTGGTAGATATCTGTTTAAATACTACAATGAGAAATGTGATAAACTGATGGTCTGTTTAAAGGATAATGCTGTTTCATCTGTCGCTATTACCTCTGATATATGGTCTGGAAAGGCTAAAGAAGATTATTTATCTGTTGTGGCTCATTTCATTAATGCTGATTGGCAATTAGAGAAAAGGGTACTTAGTTTAAGGTTGATTGATGTGTCCCATAATGCTGAGAACATTACTGAGCGTGTTGCATCTGTCCTTGCTAAGTATGGTATACTTAACAAGGTTTTTTCTGTAACTTTGGATAATGCATCTGTGTGGGGGTATTAACCCCTATACCCTTACGGCTAAGCTTGGGCTGGACCGGATCAATGGGTTCAATCCACCCGAAAAACGACGTGCGGCCCGGTCCACCTGATCGGAGTCCCGCACAAGGAATCAAGACGGATTTGGCGACCAAGCAGGATCCTGGTCGGTTAGAATAGGAATCCTTGTCCGGCCACATATGGCAATTGTAACTGATTAGGATTAGTTTCCAGATCTGTAACCCTGCCCCCCGGACTATATAAGGCGGGCAGGGGACCCCTCTAAAAAACATCTCTCATTGACATACAGCAATACAAATCAGACGCAGGACGTAGGTATTACGCCTTTTTGGCGGCCGAACCTGGATAAAACCTCGTGTCTGTCTTGCGTCACCGTCTTGTTTGGGGCTTGCGCATCTGTCTGCCGATAATCTACTACCTTGGGCATACCCCTAGGTAGACTGCCGACCATATTTCGTCGACAGTGGCGCGCCAGGTAGGGGGTGTGCGTACTGCTCTTCAAGCAAACAAGATGGTCATCATCTCCGGCTCCATGGCTATGCCCAATGGCCTCACGTTCACCATCGGCCAGATCACTTGGACTACCGGCCCTGGCGTCTCCATCGCCATGACCGTGGAGGAGGCGTGGATTCAACCCGCGTCGACGACTACTTCACCTGCATCGGCTACGGCTCCGACCACGGTGAACGCGGCTCCGACCACGGTGAACACGGCTCCGACCACGACGAACACGGCTCCGACCATGATGGATCTGGCTCCGACCACGGTACATCTAGCTCCGACCACGCCCACAGCCACGCCGACAACCCGTCATCCGCTTCCCTGCTATAGAGGAAAGCAGATCGGCGACACCAACCTGCACGACTCCATCGATCGGGTCGGCATCAAACTCGCTGAAACCCTAGCTCTGGTAAGTACGATTCAAAGCCAACCTAATGAGCAGGTAACAGCTCCCCACAACAGATCTATCCGACCGGCTCGGGCCAGTCGTCCTGCACAGCTTGGAACAGATCTTGTGGTCGTATCTACTCCTGAGGGGCGCTCCGCTCATCGCCAGCCAGCCTTCGCGACGGGTTTCCGACTCTGCGAGTACGAAGTCCCGACGGAGAACCACCAGGTCCAGCCCTACGGCCTGCAAAACGCTGCCTCCAGCTACGCGTACAACCTACGACACCGCTCGGACCTATGTTCTATCCACCGATCTCGGCCAAAGCCATGCAACATCGTAAACATGGTCCGGATTGAAGATTATCAAGAAGGATCCGTCCACACAGTCCGAGAGGGTGACTCCAGCTCCTCATCCGGCGTCGCATCCAACGCATCTGTCCACACCGAGCTTCAGCGTCACGAAGATGAAGGCGTCAAATACGATCTGGATCTACCAGACCACGCCCCGGGTTTCCCCCAATTTCCGTCTTTCCCGCCAAGACGAGGGGATTTGATCCATGTTGTCAGCAACGACGAGCCGCCAGCAGTTGGCGAAACAGAACAAGAAAAGACTGCACGCGAAGCACGCAATATCGACCGGTTTAATCGCCGGCAAATCGAAGCTGAAGCAGACCAGGAGGCACGACGCATAAGACTCCGACCTCGTGACCTCAACAATGCTTTCGATAGGGTGGGGGACAAACAGGTCTTCAAGACCCCAAGCACCAACGTGGCTGTCGCCATGGCGACAATGCAGCGGTTGCCCAACACTCCCGAGACCCAAGCAGTCCGTGATGACATACAAGCTTATCTGACAGCTGCTATGGCTCAAACCGCGGAGATGAATCAAGCCCGGGCCCCATCCGTTTCTGTCGAATCAAGCCACAGCCGCCAATACTCGAGTCGCTCACAGCCACTCAACCAACGTGGCTCACGCAATAACGACCCATCAGACAACTGTCAAGGTGGAAACGGTGGTCATGATGGTGGTCGGGACGACAACCACCGTCGGGAGGATAACCGCCACGACGTTCGAGACGACAACCGCCGAGATAACCGCGACAATCGCCGTGATAACCACGGTCGCAGGGCTAATCCAGATGGCAATCGAGATCGCCGCGATGGCAATAACGATCTCCACCATTACCTCGGCGGACGTGATCTGCGTGCTCGCATCAACCAGAGAGCCGACGATCGTGCATCCCATGAAAGCTATCGCCGTATGGAGTATGACACCGCCCACGGTCCGCCGGGTCTGAAGCAGTTCACTCCACACCTGCGCCAAGTCATATGGCCCAAGAATTTCAAGCTCGAGAAGCTTCAGAAGTACGACGGCAAGGAAAACCCCGAATTATGGGTCATGCTCTACGAAACTGCGTGCCGCTCAGCCATGGCCGACGAGCACGTCATGTCTAACTACTTCCCAGTCGTTGTTGGTCATGCAGGTCACCAATGGCTGGTTAGCTTGCCAGCGAACTATTTTGACTCTTGGCAGGAGCTCAGGCAGGCCTTCATTGACAATTTCATCGCTACTTGTGAACAACCCGGCAACAAGTACGATCTGTAGCGGATCCGAGATCGGAAGGATGAACCACTGCGCGAGTACGTTCGGCGTTTCTCGGAGATGCGCATCAAGGTCCCATCAATCTCTGACAACGAAGCAATCGAGGCTTTCATCACCGGCCTCCGCTTCCACGACGCCCTAAGAGACAAGCTCCTCCGGAAGAGACCCGAATCAGTCACAGCGCTTTTGGCCACCGCCAAGAAATACGCGGACGCTGACGACGCTAAAAAGATAATCGTTGAAGAAGCAGCAAGGGTTCCACGCTCCGACCACCCTCCACACCGCGACGATTACCGCAGCAATCGTGGTCGGAACGACAATTTTGACCATCGCAACCAGCGCAACGACTCCCGCGACCACCGTGATCAACGTAATCAGCGGCGCAACTGCCGTGACGATTACAGAAGCAAGCGCGCTCGGGAAGACGACGGCGAGGTCAATACCGTGAAAAAGGGCAGCGGACGTCGAAACTACGAGGACGACTACGCCAAAGCATTGAAAGGACCCTGTCAGCTCCATCCCAAGTCGAACCACACCATGGAGAATTGCCGCGTCCTCAAGACTATCTACACGCGTCAATAGGCTCCGGATACATCCGACAAGCTTAACGACGCGGGGGAACAGCGCAACAAGGACAACGACGACGACGATGCAGATCCTCGTCATAAATACATCAAGTCGACTGATCGCGTGCACACCATCATCGGCGGCAAGGTGTCCATTGAGACCAAACGAGAACGCAAGCTGCTCGCCCGCGCTTGCTTGAACGTGGCAAAGACCGACAACCTTCTCACCGATCCGCGGCTTCCTCCGTGGTCTCACCGTGAAATCTGCTTCAGCAGGAAGGACTAATGGGCCACCATACCCGAGCCAGGGCGTTTTCCCCTGGTCCTCGATCCTTGTATCAACAAGGTTCAATTCGACAGGGTACTGATCGACGGCGGCAGCTCCATTGATATACTGTTCAAGAACAGCCTGCCCGCTCTGAAAATAGCCCAGGTGGACCTGAAGCCGTACGAGGCACAGTTCTGGGGCGTTCTCCCCGGACAGAGCTCTACACCTCTCGGGCAGATCACGCTACCTGTGCAGTTTGGGACTCTGGACCACTTCCGCACCGACTACGTCAACTTTGTGGTCGCTAATTTCGATGGCACCTACCATGCTATTCTTGGTCGACCGTCGCTCACCAAGTTCATGGCCATACCTCATTACAGGTATCTGGTGCTCAAGATGCCCACTGAGAAAGGAGTTTTAACCCTCAGGGGCAACGTATACGCAGCTTATACCTGCGAGGACGACAGCTTCAAAATAGCAGAGGCCCACGACCTCTCTATTCGCATGGCCGAGACCATGCTCGACGCTAAGAAGACCCCGGCCGACCACTTGGAGATCCCAGAGCTCAAGGCTCCGCGCAAGAACATCAGATCCAAGGAGCATAAGACGATCCAGCTGGTCGAAGGCGATCCCAGCAAAACGGCCCTCATCGGGGCCGACCTGGATCCCAAATAGGAAGACGCGCTCGTCAGGTTCTTGAGGGGCAACGTGGATGTGTTTGCATGGAAACCTTCCGACATGCCCGGTGTACCTCGGGACTTGATTGAGCACTCCTTAAATGTCAACAGCAAAGCCAAACCAATCAAGCAGAAGCTACAACGGTTCGCTCGCGACAAAAAGGAGGCGATTAGGGTAGAAGTTACACAGCTTTTGGCAGCCGGATTTATCAAAGAAGTGTATCATCCGGAATGGTTAGCCAACCCGGTTCTTGTACGCAAAAAGAATAATGAATGGAGAATGTGCGTTGATTACACTGATCTCAACAAACACTGCCCTAAGGACCCCTTTGGCTTACCTCGCATAGACGAGGTCGTAGATTCAACCGCCGGTTGCGAGCTGCTTTCCTTTCTCGATTGCTACTCTGGTTATCACCAGATCGCTCTCAAAAAGGACGACCAGATCAAGACATCTTTCATTACGCCTTTTTGGCGGCCAAACCTGGATAAAACCTCGTGTCTGTCTTGCGTCACCGTCTTGTTTGGGGCTTGCGCATCTGTCTACCGATAATCTACTACCTTGGGCATACCCCTAGGTAGACTGCCGACCATATTTCGTCGATAGTGGCGCGCCAGGTGTCCCCGACCATATTGCTACATGACTATGTCGTTCGGGCTCAAAAACGCCGGTGCTACCTACCAACGCGCTATACAGGCCTGCCTCAACGACGAGATAAAAGACAACCTCATCGAGGCTTACGTCGACGATGTAGTTGTCAAAACCAAGGAAGCACATACCCTTGTTGACAATCTGGAACGCACCTTCGCAGCCCTTAATACGTTCTAATGGAAATTAAACCCAAAGAAGTGCATCTTTGGTGTCCCTTCTGGCATACTGCTCGGCAACGTCGTCAGTTACGACGGCATACGCCCTAACCCGGAGAAAGTCAAAGCTGTCTTAGACATGAAGCCCCCAAAAAAGGTGAAGGATGTCCAGAAGCTCACCGGTTGCATGGCTGCTCTAAGCCGTTTCATATCAAGATTAGGAGAAAAAGGACTACCGTTCTTCAAACTGCTCAAATCGTCCGAGAAGTTTGAGTGGTCAGAGGAGGCAGACGCTGCCTTCACGCAGCTGAAACAATACCTCACTTCACCTCCGGTACTTACTGCTCCCAGAGAAGACGAAACTCTCCTACTTTACATTGCGGCAACCGATCGGGTGGTTTCCACTACAATAGTGGTCGAGCGCGACGAGCCAGGCCACGCCTATAAGGTACAGCGGCCAATTTATTTCATTAGTGAGGTACTCAACGAATCCAAGACTAGGTACCCGCAGATTCAGAAACTGCTCTACGCCATACTGATAACATCCCGAAAGTTGAGACATTACTTCGATGGATATCGTGTGGTGGTCATGACCGAGTATCCTTTGGGGGACATCATTCGCAATAAGGATGCGAACGGGCGCATCGTCAAATGGGCAATGGAGCTATGCCCCTTTTCCTTGGAATTTGCAAGCCGTACTACAATCAAGTCTCAGGCACTCGTCGATTTCATCGTCGAGTGGACAGACTTAAGCACGCCTGCCTCTCCGGGATCCGACGAATATTGGACGATGTACTTCGACGGTTCTCTCAACATTGATGGTGCGGGAGCAGGAGTTCTTTTCGTGTCACCATCCAAGGAGCAGCTCCGGTACGTCCTTAGGATTTATTTCCCAGCATCTAATAATGCCGCCGAGTACGAAGCATGCCTGCATGGTCTACGCATTGCGATCGAGCTTGGAGTTAAACGTCTCTATGTCTACGGAGATTCAGCTCTGGTCATCAACCAACTCAACAAGGACTGGGACACGACCAGTGAAAAGATGGACGCATATTGCAAATCGATAAGAAAGCTGGAAGGCAGGTTCTATGGCATCGAGTACATACACGTGGTCCGGGACAAGAACCAAGCAGCAGATGCGTTGTCAAAGTTAGGATCATCCCGAGCCAAAATCCCACATGGCGTATTCGTCCAAGACCTGCTCATGCCTTCCATTGAAGACGAAGATTCAACGACCAACAAAGTTTCAGACCAGCAATTAGTGGCTACGGTTCCGGCGCCAAGCACAATTGAGCCGCTTCCGACCACTCATGAGCCGGACTGGAGAACGCCTTTCATCAAGTACTTGACAGATGGTAGCGGTTATATCGATCGAACAGAAAATGAGCGCCTGATGCGTCGTAGTAAGCAGTATTTGCTCGTCGATGGCAAGTTATGGCACAAAAACGCTAAGGAGGAAATCTTGATGAAATGTATAACCTAGGAGGAAGGCGAGCACCTCCTAGACCAAATCCACTCTGGCTCCTGCGGCAACCACGCGGCCTCGAGAACACTGGTCGGTAAGGCTTTCCGAGCAGGGTTCTATTGGCCGTCAGCAGTGGCCGACGCAGAGAAGCTAGTCCGCCGCTGTGAGGGTTGTCAGTTCTTCTCCAAGAGAATCCATGTACCAGCACATGAGATCCAGACGATTCCAGCCTCTTGGCCCTTCGCATGTTGGGGACTAGACATGATCGGGCCTTTCAAACCAGCTCCTGGGAAATTTACGTGCGTCTTCGTGCTAATTGATAAGTTTTCTAAGTGGATAGAATACATGCCTCTGGTACAGGCATCATCAGAGAAAGCTGTCACATTCCTCGACCAGGTCATCCACCGTTTCGGCGTGCCCAACAGTATCATTACTGATCTGGGTACTCAGTTCACCGGGAACGCTTTTTGGGACTTCTGCGATGAAAGGAGCATAGTTGTAAAATACGTCTCGGTGGCGCATCCTAGAGCTAATGGACAAGTCGAGCGGGCAAATGGCATGATCTTGGATGCGTTGAAGAAGAGGATGTACAGAGAAAATGATAAAGCTCCTGGAAGATGGTTCAAGGAGTTACCAGCCGTTGTCTGGGGCCTCCGAACTCAGCCCAGTCGTAACACCGGCGTCTCACCATACTTTATGGTTTACGGCGCTGAGGCAGTCCTTCCACCAGATATAGCTTTCAGATCAGCACGGGTAGAGAACTTCGACGAAGGCAAGGTCGACGAAGTACGGGAGCTAGAAGTCAACAGCACAGAAGAGAAAAGGCTTGATTCCTGCGTACGCACGGCCAAATACCTTGCTGTTTTGCGCAGGTACTACAACAAGAACGTTAAAGAGCGTTTCTTCATGGTCGGGGACTTAGTCTTGAAGTGGAAGACGAACTAGGCTGGTGTCCACAAACTCGCAACCCCATGGGAGGGACCCTACATGATCAAGGAAGTCACACGTCCAACGTCTTACAGGTTAGCTCATCTAGACGGCACGGACGTACCGAACTCATGGCACATCGACAAGCTTAGACGATTCTATGCTTAACTACTGAGATATGTACTCTACTTACATTTTCGATTTATTTTAATAAAGCAATTATGATTTCTCCGACCACTCTAATGTGTCACTACGAATTTTATGGATATTCTGACTTAGCCAGTACAAGCCGACCACCACTCCTATGGTTTTCGGAGCAGGTCCTGTCTCCAGTTCCTCCCAACACGTGCACGGGATCCGCTCTCTACGTTGCGGGTGATTGGCAGGTCCCCCCTGGTTTGACTTGTCCGTGTCCACGTGTGCACAGGTCATGTTACCTCACACTCCGACCACATGCCAACCAGGGCCGCACAAACCCCTCGGGATGATGTGTCGAGCAAAACGGTACAACTAAACCGAACGTTAACACGTTCCCACTTAGTTACACCAACAAAAAATTTCAAGCTTAAACGCGTTTTGTATAAAGCAAACAAGCTTGTAATGATATACAGTTACGTTATTACAAGCTTGCCTGAAGAGGCTCAAGTTTACAATAACACAACTATGTCCTCCTTCTACAGCTCTAAGCCTATTACATTGGCTGGTCGGCGAGCAGGGCATTTACTGCTCATCGCCTCTGATACCCTACTCGAGTCTTGAGGACTCTTGAGCTAATCAAGCTGAAGGAGATGGCCCCGCCGGTGCCTGGCTGGTCGAGACCGCAGGCTTCGTCGGTTGGCTTGCAGCCGATGGCATTTCCAGCTGACTTGTTGATGGCATACCCTGCACAGGTGTTGTCCCACCTCCGCACAGGTTAATATCGCCAATTATCTTTGACGACAAGTCCAGCTGGGCCGTCCGAAGCTCTTCGGCCTTGTCTGGGTCTATCTCCTTCGGGTACCCAGCCTCCAAGCGTTTGAGATCGATCAGGGGGTAGTGAGCACGCACCATGCTTAGCACATGGGCACCCGTGTACTCACCCGCCTCCTTCACGAAGTCTTGGAACCATCCCCATGCTTGCTTGCATCTCTCGACCAGTCCGAGCTGAGGCGTCCTTAGCTCTTCCTCTGTGAGCGCCGGGTCAATAAGGTCGAGGACGGGCACAATGCCAGTTGCCATTTCTTGGCACCGCTTGCTCCACGTGTCCCACTCCTCGGTGGCCTTAAGGCATTGTGCTTTCCAGTCGTCACGCTCCTTGATCACAGCCTCAAGGTGCCTCTTGGCATTGACTTTCAAAACTGAAAACAGTACAAGACATCAAACGTGATGATATGACAAGGCAATGTGGGCAATTGTATGAGAAAGGTGGTCTGGAGTGCTTACTTTTCAGGTCGTCCTTCATCCTGTTGGTGTGGTCTTGGAGTTCCGACTGGCGGCGTGCCAGTTTCTCGTTGTCCTCCTTCAGGCGACCACATTCTGCAAGCGCACGGCTGTTCTCTCCCTGGAGGCGGGTCACTTCAGCTTCTAAACCTGCATTACAGCTATTACTGTCAAAAACAAAACAACACAAGTCCCGCACTTGTTATGATACGGTGAACACTTACCTGTTTTCTCCTGTTCTTTGCTTTGGAGCTGGCCGACCAGGTTTTGGTTCCGTGCCTCTTGGTCTGTCCTCTCCTGGTCGGCGGCTTCAAGTTGGCGCCGTAGGTGCTCCACTTCAGCCGTCAGCTCCTTGTTGGTCATCACGATTCCTTCTATCTGGTCGAAGCACCTTTTGCGGTATCTTGCAGTTTTCATCAAGTCCTGCACACAGACAAGCTACGTTAGACAGTTCGACTACACAACAGGGTCAAGGACTAAAGCCAAATATACCTGGACTTCAGTCACCAGACGCTTGGCTGCCCGTTCGACTCTTAAGGTCTCTTCGACCTCTGGGATTTCCTCGTGCATGACCCATTCGTCGTTCCGATAGCGCGATACATATACATGTTGTCGCCTATCTTGGGGACGGCCCAGGACTTCTTCTACTTCGTCCTCTTCAGCCTCCTGTTTGGGAGGCGGCACTGGTCCGGCGTTTGCAGACTCCACGACTACCATGGCTTTCCCACGAGCCGTCGCATCGGTAACCATGTTCCGGGCAACTTCTGGCTGCTGCCCCTCGGCTAGATCCAGCTTCCTTGGCGCCGTGGTAACCGCCTCGTCAGGGTTCGTGCTTGGAGCACTTGTATTCTGCTCGGGGACCGGCGTCTGGTCGTCCGCCTGCTGAGACCCAGGTGGAGTCCCTGCCATGGGCTCCTCCACGGCTGGTTGCTGAGCAGTTGGTCCCGCCGTTGTTAGTGAGGACGTTCTGCACCCAGCTAGCTGGTTGGGGTTTTCGGTGGACTGAGATCTAATGAATTCAGAGACAAATTTAGACGACAATAGCATCTAGTACAAAATGCAAAGCTTACATAAAAAATATGGATACTTACAGTTTCGATTTGCGGAAGGATGTGGCGAAGGAACGTCTCCTCGACCGTCCCTGCTCAGCTTGCTCGGCAGTTCCCACCGGGATTTGATCAACCTCCGGTACGGACGTCGGAGTATGATGCGGCATGTTCCCTTCGTCGGTCCTCTGTGCAGCAGTGGTCGGTGCTGTGACCACTGCTGGTCCAGAGGAGCCACCCTGCTCTGTCGGTCCCACCTGCCTTCTCTTCTTTCGGGGGATGAGCCGGAAGATGTCAGCATCCTCTGCTTCGTCATCCGACAGGGGGAAGATGGCTTGACGCCGTTTGCTGGCAGCCGGACGCTTGCCAGCGGCTCTGGTCGAGGCGTCTTCTACGGTCTCGAGTACCGCCCAGTGAACATCGTCGGTCCTGGTGCTGGTCTGGGCGGCTGGGCCGGTAGCTTGTGGCCATTCTACACCAGGGGGAGGCGACACGAACACTCCCGCCCGGTCACGGCCATTATACTGTGACACAAAATGAAGGAAAAGACAGTTATTTTCTTGATACAACATGACTCTACAGTTAAAAGGAAGCATCATTTACCTTTGGGGGAGGTCAAGCCAGCTTGAAGGCGTGCTCGATGGCGTTCAGTGCAACATAATTCGGATCGGCCAGATTGAACAGCTCTCCAATCCTGGCCTTGATCTCCGTCTTGTCGAGTGGCTCTTTCCTGGTCCTTGTCGGATCCGCGCCACCTTGGTATTCGAAGCCGGGATGAATCCTTTTCTGGCATGGCTGAATTCGTCGGCTAATGAAGTTGCCGACCACGCTCGGGCCATCAAGCCTTCCCCACGGGATCATCCCGAGCAGTTCGGCTATCTGTTCCAAGTTCTCAGGCTTCTCCGACCAGCTGTTCTTCTTCTCTGGAACTAGCCCCACGTCGCACAAAGTGATGGTGTTCGGCTCTTCACGGATGTAGAACCATTTCTTGTACCACTCGTCCAATGAGGTGTTCCAGGGACAGTGCAGGTATTGAGCTTTCATGCCGTCACGCAAGTTCAGATAGACGCCTCCGGCGATCTTCGAGCCACCACTTCCCTTTTTCCGAAGGCAAAACAGGTGGCGAAAGAGGTTGAAATGGGGCTGGAAGCCACCATACGCCTCACAGAGATGGATGAAGGTAGAGACGAGAAGAATCGAGTTGGGATGCAGATTGCAAATCCCAATCTCGTAGTACAAGCAGAGACCCTAAAGGAAAGGGTGCACTGGAATCCCAAAACCCCGTTTGAAGAAATCTTCAAAAACCACAATTTCACCTGGTTGTGGATCGGGGAAGCTTTCTCCTTCGGGTGCACGCCATCCCGCAAGTGCCTTGTTGTGGAGCACTCCCATGGCGACGAGGTCCTCGATGGTCTGCTCGTTGCTCCGCGACTTCCACCATTCCTTCGCCATGACCCCACCTTTCTTCTGGGCGTCTCTCTTCGCCATTAGTTCGTCCTTACTAAGTGGGTGGATGCGGGAGACCGAGGGGATTGGTGATGATTTTTGGGGGAATAGGGTTCGGCAGGAGGAAGAAGAAGGTTGCGGCGGCGGATGACAATGGGGAATGGTGAGGGTAACTTACCAGACCTACATTATATAAAGCAAAAGGGCACCGTCGTTTCGTTCGCCCGAGAATATTGGGAGTCATGCGCACGCGCCGCAGACGGTTGTTCACACAACCTCGAAATCTGCGCCAATAAACGCGCTCCTTCGTTAACAGTGTACGCGCCTCTTCGTTGATGGTGTAAGAGGGCCCACACTGACACACCTCAATACAGGTGTCAACCGACTGTTTGCCAAAAAAATAAAAAATAAAAATAAGAAGATAGAATGATGTACTATACCTATTTACTTTTTCGACCAGACGTGTCAGACTGGTCAGACTGGACTTGGCAGAGAGTAGAGAAAAATAAATACACCAAATAATAGTACAAGCAGCGCACGCGATCGTGGATTTGCCCTGACCACTACTGTGCTCGGGGACTGCCCTGACCACTACTGTGCTCGGGGACTGCCCAGACCACTACCGTGCTCGGGCACTGTCCGGATCACTTTTGTGCTCGGGGACTCTCCCGACCACTTCTTGGAGCTTTGCTCTCCTCGGCTACATGTGATTTGTACTCACATACAGTTGAGAGACATTTATTTGGACTTTGCTACAAGGCTCATACTTCGCCTTCCAGCAAGCTTGGCGACTACGTCGGTACGATGCACCTGCCGGTGTGTCTTATTTGGCATGTACGGCAATTGGATTCTTAACTTCAGCGGAGTTTCTTTTTTAGACCCTGGCACCATGTGCCTGTGTCACCTACTACCAGGCTCGGGGACTAAGTGGGCACACTTCACCTTGTGGTGAATGTGTTTGTTTAAATTGACCCCTGTGCTTTGAATGATTAAAAGGATCATTAATATGCTTGGGGACTGCCCCGACCACTGCTTGAATAATGGTTCTCCTTGGCTACATGTGATTTGTACTCACATACAGTTAAGAGACATTTCTTTAGACCTTGCTACAAGGCTCATACTTTGCCTTCCAGCAAGCTCGGGGACTACGTCGGTACGATGCACCTGCCGGTGCGTCATGTTTGCCTGTACGGCAATTCGGTTTTCAACTAAACTATGATTTCTTTTTAGACCCTGGCACCACGTGCCTACGTCACCTCCTACCAGGCTCGGGGACTAAGTGGGCACACTTCACCTTGCGGTGAATGTGTTTGTTTTTCGACCCCTACGCTTCTGATGTTCAAGAATGCTATGCTTCAAGACCACTTACATTTCTTTTCAGAAATACAAGTGGGCACACTTCTCAGGACAGAAATCTTTTCTTTTTTTTATAAGAGCACCATACATTCTTTGGACAACCTACTTCTCCGGTGATGACGGTGGTCGGAGGCGTCAAGGTTCCAAGCCTCGCTTGTCGGAGAAGGTGAAAATGGCGTGTCGTAGCATAATACATGATGCTCGGGGACTAGCTGTGGGGGTATTAACCCATATACCCTTATGGCTAAGCTTGGGCTGGACCGGATCAATGGGTTCAGTCCACCCGAAAAACGACGTGCGGCTCGGTCCACCTGATCGGAGTCCCGCACAAGGAATCAAGACGGATTTGGTGATCAAGCAGGATCCTGGTCGGTTAGAATAGGAATCCTTGTCCGGCCACATATGGCAATTGTAACTGATTAGGATTAGTTTCCAGATCTGTAACCCAGCCCCCCGGACTATATAAGGCGGGCAGGGGACCCCTCTAAAAAACATCTCTCATTGACATACAGCAATACAAATCAGACGCAGGACGTAGGTATTACGCCTTTTTGGCGGCCGAACCTGGATAAAACCTCGTGTCTGTCTTGCGTCACCGTCTTGTTTGGGGCTTGCGCATCTGTCTGCCGATAATCTACTACCTTGGGCATACCCCTAGGTAGACTGCCGACCATATTTCGTCGACAATCTGCAAAAAGAATATTTGGGTTCTGATCTATTTTTGCATCAATGATGTGCTTGTCATATTATTAACCTGATTATGAAAGAAGCACTAGCTGTTGTGAATCCTCTCATTGAGGATTTTAGAACAACAATTTCTTTTATAAACTCCTCTAATCAAAGAATTGTTGTATACAAGAGTTATTGCATTGCTAGTGGTGTTAGACCTAGGAAGTATGGATTAGACATGGATTTTAGATAGAACTCTACCTACCTAATGCTTAAGCACTTGCTGCCTCATAAGAGTACTTTCAGTACTTTCATTAAGGCCAATTACCCTAGAGGTTCAGGTAGTGGTTTCCTTTTGACTGATGATCACTGGGCTATGGCAAATAAAATCTTGGAATTTCTTGAACTGTTCTATGACTCAACTGTTGATTTGTCTGGTGTTTACTATCCTACTTCTCCACTTATGATTCATCATCTTGTTAAGATTGCTATACACCTGCATATGTATCAACATGACGAACATCTAAGATCTGTTATCCAACCTATGATTGACAAATACAATAAGTACTGGAAGAACATACCTGATCTTTATTCTATTGCATTCATATTGGATCCAAGAGCTAAAATTAAGGGATTTACCAAAGTGCTTAGGAAGTTACATTCTCTTTTTAATATTGACTACACTAATAAGTTGCTGGACACCAGAGCTCTTCTATTTAAAATGTATAACAGGTATGATGTAATGTATGGCTCTAATAGGCTGAAAAGGGTTGTTCCTCCATCCCTGTCTGGTAAGAAAAGAACAGCTTGGGCTGAAATTTATGATGATGATGAGTTGGATGTTGGAGCTAGCTATTCTTCCCTCCCTTCTAGTCTTGATCATTCTAGGAGTGTTTCTGCCACTTCCTTGCTACAGGCAGCAACTGCTAGTTGTAACTCTAGTGAGCTTGCATCCTACATGGACTGTGACATAGTAAGCCAGTTGGATGATGAGTTTGACATCATGCAGTGGTGGCATGAGCACAAGCTTACTTATTCAGTACTTTCTATTCTTGCTAAAGACATTTTGATAGTGCCTGTGTCAACCATTTCTTCAGAGTCTACTTTTAGCTTAACTGGCAGGATCATCGAGGAGCGGCGATGGAGGCTGAACCCTGAAACTGTAGAGGCGCTTACCTGCATCAAGGATTGGGAGAATGCTGAGACAAGACTGAAGCACATGGTGGAGGACAAGGAGCTAGAAGAGGCCTTTGCTGGTCTTTACCTTGATGTTGACTAGTTCACTTCCTATTTATGTAATGGTTCTGTAATAACTGAGACTTGGACTTGTGGTGATGGATGTAATGAACAATTAATCTAGGAGTTGGCTGTACTCTTTTCCTGTTTAGGGTTTCTCACAAGGGTGAGTTTTACCTAAACAGGTTTTTAATGAGGCAACCATTGCACAACTCCTACTTAAATTAGTTTTAGTTTCAAAAGTTTGTGTTCTTTGCTGTGCTATGTTCTGATCTATTTTTGATCTTTTATGAACTTAGTCATTTTAGATCTCTTTGAATTGCTGTGCTGAGTTCATTAAGGGGTTTTGCCAGTTTAGTGCCTAGGCTGGCATGGGTACGTTGAGCCTGGAGTTGGCACGGCACGACACAACACGCTCTAGGAATGATAGTGCCGTGCCTAGGCCTGGAGTCAGGCATGGTGGCACGACACGATATGGCTCTAGGAATGATAGTGCCGTGCCTAGGCCTGGAGTCGGGCACGGTGGCACGACACGGCACAGCACGGTTCATCAGCCGTGCCTAGTGTGTCGTGCCCAGGCATGCCGTGCCGGGGCGGGCTAGTGCCGTGTAGTGCCATGCCGGCATGTTTGGAAAACTATACCTAGAACATTGAGGAAATCTAGCTAGCGCCTATGTGTATATGTAACACCCCCGGTGTTTATCACTAGTTAAGCAATGGGTTTGAGCTCAAACATGATATGTCAAGTGGTAATCAAGGTGTCAAGATCAAATCTACATGATGGAGCTCCAACTTAAACTTGGGCCACGCATAATTGCTTACATATGGACCCTTGTTAAGATTATGCAAGAGTAATGCTAAACATGCTTCTTCCATGTACATTACATCCACATGCATCCATCTAGACCCGTGGAAAAGTTTCATGAAGTTTGGAATCAAAAAGTCACATGAAATGATAAGTCATATCTTTGCATGAATTGCTTTATCAAGTGGATGGAAACCTATGAAGTCAACCAAACCTTGGTACCTTGCTCAAACAACTCTACTTGCACTCATGAACAAATGTTATGAAGGGTTCATGTTGAGCAGGTGGCCAGAAAATGCACCAATGGATCAAAAAGGATAATATAAGCTTCATCGTGATCCTATTTTGGTCAAAGTAGAACAGTAGGTTCTATACCAGTTTTGAGGTTGGACCTTAAATGAAAGTTGTAGTCCATATCATGTAGAATAAACTTGGTTTTTGGACTAAGAGCTAGATCAGCTTGGAAGTAAGTCAAATCGAGGTCACAAGATCGAATTTGCTGTTGTTTTCAGCACTTAGAATTATTCTAAGTCTGGAATTTCATTGACATCAGCGTTGGCATTCCGCGTTCTCCAAATTTTGCTAAGCAACTTGAGTTAGTCCAAAAATAAAAGTTGAAGGTTATATTACGGAGAAGAGCATATAAAAAGTTGGGCTAAGTTTGACTCCGTTTTGGTCCTCAATTTTGCGTTTACTTAACCGCTATCAAGGCACTGACACTGTCATTTTGGGGCTTAATTAGCCACTAACCTGCAGCCCTAATGGCCAATTACCCTTAACGAATGTTGGAGAGGACTTAGAGATCAGCCACTTTGCTTAAGGCGCCTAGAACTGAATATGCCCCGAAGATGCCCAAAACTTGGTTCTAATGTGGCCACGTCGTCGCCTGCCAGGTGCTCTGGGAAATTCCCCAAAGGGAGAGCGCGTGGCAGCCATGCAGAGCTCGCGCCCCACCATGGCCGCGCGCCGCTGCCGCGTGCCCTGCCACTGTCGTGCTCCTGCTCCTTCATAATCATGCGCCCGAGCTCCTCTGTCCCTCGCTCACTCCCTGCCCTCTCTCTCGGTCCACTCTCTCGCCCCCTCTCCAGGCTGCGCGCGGACGTCGCCATGGCCGGCTCCCGGCAGAGCTTCTTCCAACCACCGCCTGGCCCCTCTGCGGCACCATGCCTTGCTGCTCGCTCCACCCCGTCGCTCCCTTCTCCCTTCTCCACCATGGCACGCGTGCTCGTTCGACCCAACACTGCCGACCGCTCGTCGCCGTGGGCAGCCAGGGGCGTAGCCCTCCCTGCGTGCGTGGCTGGGCACAGCAGGCCCCTGCTGGCTGAGACCGGGCCAGGGCGTGGCCAGGGCGTGGCCGCGGCCAAGCTGGTCGGCCCCCCTTACCGCGGTGCCCTTTTCCCCAGCCGGCTGAGGCAGCCGCTGGCCGGTCCGACGGCCGCAGCGCTCTCTGCCTCTCGTCTGCTCGGTCTGTAGAAGAAGTGTCTGATCGTAAATAGAAACTTTTTAACGTGTTCACTTTGTAAAATAGCCAGACACAAGAAGTTACATTTATGGGCTTGGTTGATTTGAGTAAAGTCCAGGGTTCCCAATGCAAAAAGCGTTTTCTTTTCGGTTTAATCTTTTAATGACAGATTTTGTGCTGACATTTGAAAATTCGTAGTAATTTGTAGAAAAATCGTAAAATAGTAAATGAGGACTTTTTGGAATCCTTGTGAAATTCTCTGTGCACTAGATCTATAATATTACATGTTTTAGTTTAAAGGTATAGCTGTAAAAATAGATTTAGGCAGTTAGGTTCTTAATGCTAGTCATGTCTTGTCTTTTTTATAACTGCAGTTATTTTACTCAAATAAATGTGAAATTTTTATGGAGTGTTACTGATGTGATTAATGATGTCTGGTAAAAATTTCAGTATTTTAGGCTTGATAGTTTAAGATCTATAAAAATAACAAATTACCTGTATTGTCTTACCCCTATTCTGAATAGGTCTGCAAGATTAAATTAATTGGCTTAGTTAGGTTATGAATCATGACTTTATGATAAACATGAGTTGTAGTACTTTTATTAAGATTTTCAAAAAGCTAAATATCATGATTTTTGGTTAAGTAGATCTTGAGTTATACTTGCTTAAATATCAGTGGCTGTTTCTGCCCAAACTCTGACAGGGTTACCTTGTTGGTATTGTGGGGCCTTCTTAATAGTAGAATTAGCTTTAGGTGTTTACAACAAAGTTGTTTAGAATTTGATAAGATTTATAAAAAGTCTAGAACCACATTTATTGGACATGTATAACTCCAATTATAGCTGTTTAAAGTGGCATGTCATATTCTGTCTATGTTTTGGACAGAGATGCAATTATAGGATTAATTGACCCTTCTAACTGAAGAATCATCTTAATATGAGAATAAGAAAGTTGTAGGTAACTTCCTAGGCTTTTCAAAAAGTTATGGTTCATGTTTGTTGGAGGTCTAGAACTCCAGTTGTGCTTCTCTGAAGTTCTTATCAGTTTTCTGTACCACTGCTGTTGGGTTGCATTTGCAGTTTTGCTTGTGCAATTATTTTCGTGGTGTAAATGATGTTTGCTATGGTTGTAGTGAATACAAAAGTTGTAGAAAATTTCATGATCTTGCTTGTGTTCAAATTGTAAGGTCATAGGCCAGATAGTGTAGGAGTTACATGACTTTTAAGTCTTCTGTCAGGTTTTAATTGTATTCTGAGCAGATCTGAAAGATGCTAGTGTTTGATCTAGTTAGGATTTGAATGAGCTTTTGGTGATAATAACAAAGTTGTAGATAATTCATATATCTAGCTTCTGTTAAAATTTGGTGGTATTTGGTTTTGTGGTTTGTGAGTTATGCCTGTTTAAAGTTAGATTTCAGAAATGGCTGCTCTCTGTCAATTGTGGACCAGTTTCTGTAAAGGTATAATTTCGACCTACTTAACTTGGGAATCATGCTGTGATGGTTATAGATTAAATGTAGATAATTTCATAAGCTTTCCAAAATGTCTTCTTGCAAGTCATTTGGATTTGTGTAACTCCAGTTATAGCTAAATCTTGTAGCTGCTGTTTGCATGTCCAGAAATTGGCAGATTCCAATTATAGTGTTTGCTTGTATATTGTTAAGTGTGACTTATGCCTTGAATGATGACTGAGTTAGAGCACCTGAGATCTTGGGAAACTTGTGTCATGCTTGGTGTTGTCGTCTTCTTTGCCATCTTAGCATGATAGATTGTGTGATGTTTAAGTTAAGCATCGCAAAGTACTTAAGTGTGTTAGTGTAAACTATGCTTGTCTTGCTTGCTATTTTGTGATGCGTCTCATGGTACTATTCTTCATATTTATGCACTTGTATATTGCATCTCATCTAGGTACGCTAGATGCACCACGTGAAGGATGCGATGTTGGAGCCAAACCCGAAGACTTGGTTTGGTGGATATATCCCGAAGATGGAAGGACTAAGCAAGTGCTAGGACCGGAGATATCACCATGACGGTGCAAGCTAACTGAACTGACTTGTGTCGGATCCCAGGCAAGCCCCGGAGCATATTAAGCCTCCTAATTTCTGAAATGCAGTTACAGTATTATTGTTACATATATATATTGTTGCATTAAGTTTAGGTGTTGGATGCAAACACTTGCTGCATTGGTTATCCAATCCTTGTCCAGATATTGATACCCTGAATCCTATGTAGCTCAGGCTCGTGTAGTGCTTAGCCCTGCTTAAACACGGTAGAAGTCAGGTGATTTCCTGTCACCTGCGAGATATAGGAAGATACATATGGCACGGTTGGCTATATTTGCTATCGTGGAAAAGAACCAGTCTTAATTTGAAATGAAGACCGGACGGAGGCTTGCCGGTTTGCAGTGACTCCGTCTGTGTCGATTAAGGACTGAATCTTGGAGCCTTTCCTATTCATGTTGAACGCATGCCTCTCTCTTAGTTGGCCGGGTCCTGAAGACCGACCAGCGAAGCCGAGTAGCTCAACTCAGGCCGGGAGTCGATAAGTATAAAGTACGCCTCGGAAGGGAGCCGTAGGCGTGAGTCCAAGGGCAGGTGATTTAAAAGTCCTGATCGTCCTGGCAGAAGGGTAATCCCTAAGAGCGCTGGCGCTGATCGAACCCGCGAATTTGGTTCCTGAGTTGTACCAAAGGTGACCCACGGCTACCCTTGCTAAGTATGCCAGGGTGAGAGTTAGGAATACCCCCTCAGCTGAGTTGTAATTCGATTCGAGTCGCCGTCTCTCCCGGTTAGTGAGAACTTGACGGGCTTATCTCCAATGTAGATACACTAAATAACATAATGGTTCAGAAATGATGATATGATGATGATAGCCTTATTATACCTGCTATGGTTAATATTGTTTGCTCCTAATAAGTGAGTGCTCTAGTACAGGTGCTAATCTAGTGGACAGGTAAATGATGATAAGCTTGATGCTAAGTTTAAATTGGTTACTATAATCATAAGCTCTTTTATGCAACTGTGTCAAGCTAGCCCACCTGAAAGGCCTTGCATGACCCTTGGTGTCCTTTATTTCTAGGTTTTGATCGGGTAAGTCTAGCTGAGTACCTTCTCGTACTCAGGGTTTATCCCACCATGTTGCAGGTGAAGTTCTTGGCCTGTGAAGATGGTGGCTAACCGCCGGTGGCTCGGTGATTCTATAGTTACTTCTCATCTATATGCTTTTGTCGGATGATGTCACTTATGCTAGCAATGTATTTGGAACATATATTAATGTAATCTTTTGAAAGCTATGTTGTTTTCACTAATCAGTTTTGAAACCCAAACTTGTACTTATTATTTGTGAATTCATTTGTAATATTATTTTCGCTGCAACCCTGTGTATAGTGATGTGTATTTGCTTAATCACGCGATCTTGGTTGTGATGTTGATTTACCGAGGTCTTTCGGGACACTCGGCGGACTACTGGGTTTATATGAGTGAAAGTATGTGTGTGTCAACATGTTAGCGAGGACAGCCGTACTTGATCTTGTATAAATTGGGCTGGTTCTGTTACAGCTGGCATCAGAGCAAGATTAAGCATAATACTTGTCATGTACATTGATTTTAAAAACAAAGTTTTGGTTTTAAAAGTCCTATTTTAACTAAAACTTTAGCTACAGGACAAAGTTAGTCAAAACTAATTTGCAAAACTATGCTAGCGACATCCTCCTTTATGCCCAGTTAAGGACTATTAGGTGGCTATCTAAGTACTAACATGGGTGTTTTTACTTTCGTCGTCCATACGGCGTGCTATTGTATGGATGCCATTCGTTTGAATGGTAATGTATGGATCAATTGCCTCTACGCCCAGGTAAGTGTGAGTTGTGAGAGCATGACCGTCCAACTGTCGGTCTAGGGGAAAGTTAGCTGTGGTTACTGGAATATTTACATGTCACACATATGTATATATGAAGGTACTTAATTGCGGGTATATTTATCGGGTAGCTATGGATATCGAAGTATATACATTTGGGGATGTATATATGGAGAGTATCTTAGTTTACTACTTTCATTGTGTGCTTATTTATCTCTTGTGGGGATGGACTGCAATGAATTTGCATGCAGGTACGCTAACCACGAATGCGTAGATTGAATATAGCTGACGACTAGCTATATATCGAGAGAGTACGTGTTATGCCACCGACATAGAACGTGATTGCCACCTTAGGCTGGCAATTTTGTGAGGACTGAATAGGACGAGCATGCATCATGATTGTGCTTGTGCATAAATATGCTTCCCTCACCTTGTTCTAATGCTAAGTAACTTGTGATCAATGTGATGTCACTATTTTCCCTGTGTGAAGCTAGCCAAAATGCCTTGTCCCATGCTGCTTGAATAGCTATGCTTGAAGTTAGTGTGTGATTAGCTCGTCTTATATGCTTGCTTCCAAAGGAAATAGATGACAAGTTATTAATTAGCAAAACTTCACCCCTTTGAAAACTAAATTGCTAAATGTAAGTAAAACTTGTTTTGTAGAGATATCCACCTACTCCAGTAAAAAGAAACAAAAGATAACAGTGCCTTACCACCATGTTTTGCCTGATATGTGTAGTGGTGTTGTTGTAGGTGACTGTTTGTTATGTATGAGCTTTGTGCTTCGTAATAGCCATTTAAGCTAATTGGATTGAGTGTTTCGAAATGCTCGCTTAAGACCATGATGTAGGCGTGGATGCTCATTATCTTGGTAGTGTCGTAGTTGTCACCCTTTTGTCCTCAATAAGCATACGAGTGTCAAATAGCTTTATCCTAAAACAACACTCAAGTTACGTAATCGCACAGTTGTCGTCTCCAATTAGGTTCTCTCTGGGGAGCCTGAGCCTGTACACGTGGTTGCTAGCCTTGAATGTTGTGCTACGAAGACTTTATCTATGCCTTTGCTTGACCTTAGGTCCAAGCTTAGTTTCCTTGAATGCTTGCATGTTTCATGGCTATCCCGCTCCTGTGTGGGAGGACCCTGCTCAAAAAATCTTTGTTGGACCTTATTGCTCTTTCTCCTACTGATGAGCTAGTGTAACGCTAATCGCTATCTGCCCTGGCTTTGGAACCTTTTCCTCATAGACCATGTCATTGCTTTATCAACTGAATCCCTAGTTAGTGCATTGGCTCTGACCCTCGAATCTCGTTTATTTTGCCTCCAAACCATTCAAGTCCCTAGATGTTTATTAGTCTTGATCTCAGGTTGCTGCTCGACAAGACCAAATCTCATGTTAATCTTTATCTGGTAATCACTTTGGTGAACATGAGGCGTTTATGGAAATTAAGCAAGAGTCTCCAGCTTAGTTGTCTTCGGCAATTAGGCTATGTTCTTTTGCGCTATGTTTTGATCTTCTGATCGCCTCCTTGTTGATTCCTAACCTTGTGACTAGCCTTGTTTGCTATCCCTCGTTTGCACAATGCTTGTTCTTACAATCTAATTGGTGCCACTAGAAGTTTCACTTTGGTTGTATGTTCAGTAATGGTGCCACGATTAGCGATCTACGGTGCCGCGATGGAACCTAGGGCCTCCTTGTGGGCGGCCGACGCATGGTTGTGCTGCTGGGTGCGCACTGGTATTGAGGTTTCTAGTCATGATCCATTGTCGAACTGCACTGATGTGTTATTTTCATGTGAGCTCTTCCTTGGTTATCTCTCCATATCTTATCAAAGGTCCCTATATCAGACCGAAAGTAGTAGAGCTTTCTTTTGAAGTCACAAAAAGGATAACCTTTGAAGAACTGGTCACCAACGTAAACATTAACAGACTACAAGAGGTGATAGACAAGTGACTCCACTTGGTTGTCCCAGTATTGACGTCCGTCACCTAGTGAACAACTTATGTCATCACTGTTGGATCAGAAAGGCACACAACACTTAATGTTGGACAAGTTGTTAGTCATATAAGAATCGAACGTCACATTATGATTATGACCTGGCTATCCAAGTCTTGATTATTATGTGCATGATAATCGCACGGTCGAGATCAACCATCTCTAGTGTGACCCCTTGCCTACTGACTTTGATGGCGGTCATCTGTTATGTGTCAATCACAACTATGTTGGCATGAGTGAAGATTTAGAACTTTTAGTGTTGAAAGACAACTAATTAGTTACTAGTAGGAAGCTTAACCTCCGGCTAGGCGATAACTTTTTGCTAATTATGAAGGCCAGAGCTCACAAAACAATGTTAATCAAACGAACAGCAAAACCGGTCATCGATGCTAGTACTGCTTCCTTCTCCAAGCCCTATGTTGTCAAGTCAAGTCCATCTTGGACAATCACACAGATAGTGCTGGATGCTATATCAGCTAAGTAAAGAGCTAGAGAGAGCACGTTCCTAGTTTCGGTCAGCATCGTTATGTATATGGTGCTATCAAAGGATTGTTCTGGATTCTATTGGATGAGGCACAGAAGGATAATAAGAGGCGTTCCCTTATCTCTGTAGGACAGTCCCTCCATGAAGAGTATGCTTTGTGTTCTGGAAACATAGTCACAAGTCCAATGCTTGTGCATAGTCAAGTTACTGTCTAGAACGATGGTTGAAGTGTTACCAGAGAAGCATGTGAGGAAAACTCTAGCCTCCATCTTCAGCTAGAGAAAGGCTGCTGCTACTATGAGAAAGGTTAAAGAGTGCAAAACACACACCTCAACGTGTGAAGCAAAGAAAAGGGAGAACACGAAATCTGTCCAGATTTTGTGGCACTAAAATTGGTTATCTTAAAGTCGGTAATTAGTGACTCAAACGATGTTGGATTGACCCCAAACTTGGTGATCTCATTCCTTGCTTAGGACCCTTCAATGTCTTAAGTTGGGTTGAGTATTGGTTGAGTAAAACATCAGATTTGAGAGATATCTTGTCGGCTCGATTTGCTGTCATTTCAGAAAAGAGCAGTTTTGGTAGATGAATTGTTTGATGGTCAAACGATGTCCGGTTGAGTTGAATTTTGGTGAGTAGTTAGAAGACCCATGGATCTATATTCCTACCAAAATTCATGCACAATGGATCTACATGCCCACCAAAATTTGTGCATATTGGAGCAGTAGTTTGTGAGATATGAATAGAAAACAAAAGGGTACAGAATCTGCAATTTCGCTATGACTACGATCATCCTTTGCATTAGACGGTTGTGTTTGTAATTCATGCCAAGAAATTACAACTTGTAGGTGTATTGCTGATTAGACAACCCTCCATACCCTTGAGAAGATAAATTGCACCCCTATGTGCCTTGCTTTTGCCCTCTTAGATCAGCAATGCGTGAGCAGTCAAGGTGCTCTAGAAGTCAAATTGTGCCCTTGTAATTCGAAAGTAATTGGAAAGGTGTCAAACCATATATTTTTGGATTATGGTTTTTGAGATATTGATTGGCCTAAGAATGGAAGCCTCGACGTCAAATATAGTTTAAGAAAGCTGGTTTTGCTACAATGCAAGTCAACCAACTTGCTATGCAACTGCATCACGAAGGCAAATTTTACTTAACCTGCTTGGTATTGAACTAGTCCCTAGTTTTGTGATTACTTGCAACTTATGTTGTCCTCCAAGCCTCACTGACATCCTTCTGCATCAATGGTTCGCCAATGCTAACATGGCTTTAGTACCTTGTATGTGTTTTTACCCAAGAGGTTGCATCAGATACAACTCAGATAACTGTTGCCATTTGGACACGAGAATTTCCTTAAATAATGGTCGTTGAAAACACTGAGTCAACAGAGTCAGCTATCACATTCACCGCTCACTCAACAGACCTAGGTAATACAGTGTTGTTATCAGAGAAAGAGCACTGCACACATGGAACATTATGTAGTTTTCCATCGGCTGACATATGAGTGATTGCACCGCTACAAACAGTTTGGATATTGGTTAACTAGCTTCTCGTACCCTCAAAGGATGTTTACCCCATTTATGATCTCATCCTTTACGAGAAGTTGTGCTCAAGCCACTTTAGTAGAGAATTGCTTTTCAGATCATGGGAACAAATATAACACCGTTGCAAGGAATATCCGTCAACAGACTGTGGTCTAGTGCAAGTCCATAGGTCTATGCTATATCCACTAGGGAAGTAGATATTGCAAGTATTTAGTCTACGCTTGAATCACTCTTCGTACATCGAGGATGAAGTACACAGGACAGTGCTATCTTGGATTCCTCCTAATGTAACAATGCTTTATGGACGCCAACGAAGAAAATTCTTCAGACAACAACTTACGACGAAGAGCAAGTATCAGAAAGTGTCGTGACCAAATTAGCCTCTCTGATACTCCAAAGTTAAGTAGCCTAATGCTATCACTGATGTTGGAAACTAGATGACAAGTTTCTCTTCCCTTAAAAAGTCTTTCGCACCGAATCTCGGGACGCGATTCCTTTAAGGGGGGAGGGCTGTAACACCCCCAGGTGTTTATCACCAGTTAAGCAATGGGTTTGAGCTCAAACATGACATGTCAAGTGGTAATCAAGGTGTCAAGATCAAATCTACATGATGGAGCTCCAACTTAAACTTGGGCCACGCACAATTGCTTACATATGGACCCTTGTTAAGATTATGCAAGAGTAATGCTAAACATGCTTCTTCCATGTACATTACATCCACATGCATCCATCTAGACCCGTGGAAAAGTTTCATGAAGTTTGGAATCAAAAGTCACATGAAATGATAAGTCATATCTTTGCATGAATTGCTTTATCAAGTGGATGGAAACCTATGAAGTCAACCAAACCTTGGTACCTTGCTCAAACAACTCTACTTGCACTCATGAACAAATGTTATGAAGGGTTCATATTGAGCAGGTGGCCAGAAAATGCACCAATGGATCAAAAAGGATAATATAAGCTTCATCGTGATCCTATTTTGGTCAAAGTAGAACAGTAGGTTCTATACCAGTTTTGAGGTTAGACCTTAAATGAAAGTTGTAGTCCATATCATGTAGAACAAACTTGGTTTTTGGACTAAGAGCTAGATCAGCTTGGAAGTAAGTCAAATCGAGGTCACAAGATCGAATTTGCTGTTGTTTTCAGCACTTAGAATTATTCTAAGTCTAGAATTTCATTGACATCAGCGTTGGCATTCCGCGTTCTCCAAATTTTGCTAAGCAACTTGAGTTAGTCCAAAAATAAAAGTTGAAGGTTATATTACGGAGAAGAGCATATAAAAAGTTGGGCTAAGTTTGACTCCGTTTTGGTCCTCAATTTTGCGTTTACTTAACCGCTATCAAGGCACTGACACTGTCATTTTGGGGCTTAATTAGCCACTAACCTGCAGCCCTAATGGCCAATTACCTTAACGAATGTTGGAGAGGACTTAGAGATCAGCCACTTTGCTTAAGGCGCCTAGAACCGAATATGCCCCGAAGATGCCCAAAACTTGGTTCTAATGTGGCCACGTCGTCGCCTGCCAGGTGCTCTGGGAAATTCCCCAAAGGGAGAGCGCGTGGCAGCCATGCAGAGCTCGCACCCCACCATGGCCGCGCGCCGCTGCCGCGTGCCCTGCTACTATTGCACTCCTGCTCCTCCATAATCACGCGCTCGAGCTCCTCTGTCCCTCGCTCACTCCCTGCCCTCTCTCTCAGTCCACTCTCTCGCCCCCTCTCCAGGCTGCGCGCGGACGTCGCCATGGCCGGCTCCCAGCAGAGCTTCTTCCAACCACCGCCTGGCCCCTCTGTAGCGCCATGCCTTGCTGCTCGCTCCACCCCGTCGCTCCCTTCTCCCTTCTCCACCATGGCACGCGTGCTCGTTCGACCCAACACTGCCGACCGCTCGTCGCCGTGGGCAGCCATGGGCGTAGCCCTCCCTGCGTGCGTGGCTGGGCACAGCAGGCCCCTGCTGGCCGAGACCGGGCCAGGGCGTGGCTAGGGCGTGGCCGCGGCCAAGCTGGCCGGCCCCCCTTACCGCGGTGCCCTTTTCCCCAGCCGGCTGAGGCAGCCGCTGGCCGGTCCGACGGCCGCAGCGCTCTCTGCCTCTCGTCTGCTCGGTCTGTAGAAGAAGAAGTGTCTGATCGTAAATAGAAACTTTTTAACATGTTCACTTTGTAAAATAGCCAGACACAAGAAGTTACATTTATGGGCTTGGTTGATTTGAGTAAAGTCCAGGGTTCCCAATGCAAAAAGCGCTTTCTTTTCGGTTTAATCTTTTAATGACAGATTTTGTGCTGAACTTTGAAAATTCGTAGTAATTTGTAGAAAAATCGTAAAATAGTAAATGAGGACTTTTTGGAATCCTTGTGAAATTCTCTGTGCACTAGATCTATAATATTACATGTTTTAGTTTAAAGGTATAGCTGTAAAAATAGATTTAGGCAGTTAGGTTCTTAATGCTAGTCATGTCTTGTCTTTTTTATAACTGCAGTTATTTTACTCAAATAAATGTGAAATTTTTATGGAGTGTTACTGATGTGATTAATGATGTCTGGTAAAAATTTCAGTATTTTAGGCTTGATAGTTTAAGATCTATAAAAATAACAAATTACCTGTATTGTCTTACCCCTATTCTGAATAGGTCTGCAAGATTAAATTAATTGGCTTAGTTAGGTTATGAATCATGACTTTATGATAATACATGAGTTGTAGTACTTTTATTAAGCTTTTCAAAAAGCTAAATATCATGATTTTTGGTTAAGTATATCTTGAGTTATACTTGCTTAAATATCAGTGGCTGTTTCTGCCCAAACTCTGACAGGGTTACATTGTTGGTATTGTGGGGCCTTCTTAATTGTAGAATTAGCTTTAGGTGTTTAGAACAAAGTTGTTTAGAATTTGATAATCTTTATAAAAAGTCTAGAACCACATTTATTGGACATGTATAACTCCAATTATAGCTGTTTAAAGTGGCATGTCATATTCTGTCTATGTTTTGGACAGAGATGCAATTATAGGATTAATTGACCCTTCTAACTGAAGAATCATCTTAATATGAGAATAAGAAAGTTGTAGGTAACTTCCTAGGCTTTTCAAAAAGTTATGGTTCATGTTTGTTGGAGGTCTAGAACTCCAATTGTGCTTCTCTGAAGTTCTTATCAGTTTTCTGTACCACTGCTGTTGGGTTGCATTTGCAGTTTTGCTTGTGCAATTATTTTTGTGGTGTAAATGATGTTTGCTATGGTTGTAGTGAATACAAAAGTTGTAGAAAATTTCATGATCTTGCTTGTGTTCAAATTGTAAGGTCATAGGCCAGATAGTGTAGGAGTTACATGACTTTTAAGTCTTCTGTCAGGTTTTAATTGTATTCTGAGCAGATCTGAAAGATGCTAGTGTTTGATCTAGTTAGGATTTGAATGAGCTTTTGGTGATAATAACAAAGTTGTAGATAATTCATATATCTAGCTTCTGTTAAAATTTGGTGGTATTTGGTTTTGTGGTTTGTGAGTTATGCCTGTTTAAAGTTAGATTTCAGAAATGGCTGCTCTCTGTCAATTGTGGACCAGTTTCTGTAAAGGTATAATTTCGACCTACTTAACTTGGGAATCATGCTGTGATGGTTATAGATTAAATGTAGATAATTTCATAAGCTTTCCAAAATGTCTTCTTGCAAGTCATTTGGATTTGTGTAACTCCAGTTATAGCTAAATCTTGTAGCTGCTGTTTGCATGTCCAGAAATTGGCAGATTCCAATTATAGTGTTTGCTTGTATATTGTTAAGTGTGACTTATGCCTTGAATGATGACTGAGTTAGAGCACCTGAGATCTTAGGAAACTTGTGTCATGCTTGGTGTTGTCGTCTTCTTTGCCATCTTAGTATGATAGATTGTGTGATGTTTAAGTTAAGCATCGCAAAGTACTTAAGTGTGTTAGTGTAAACTATGCTTGTCTTGCTTGCTATTTTGTGATGCATCTCATGGTACTATTCTTCATATTTATGCACTTGTATATTGCATCTCATCTAGGTACGCTAGATGCACCATGTGAAGGATGCGATGTTGGAGCCAAACCCGAAGATTTGGTTTGGTGGATATATCCCGAAGATGGAAGGACTAAGCAAGTGCTAGGACCGGAGATATCACCATGACGGTGCAAGCTAACTGAACTGACTTGTGTCGGATCCCAGGCAAGCCCCGGAGCATATTAAGCCTCCTAATTTCTGAACTGCAGTTACAGTATTATTATTTCATATATTGTTGCATTAAGTTTAGGTGTTGGATGCAAACCCTTGCTGCATTGGTTACCCAATCCTTGTCCAGATATTGTTACCCTGAATCCTATGTAGCTCAGGCTCGTGTAGTGCTTAGCCCTGCTTGAACACGGTAGAAGTTAGGTGATTTCCTGTCACCTGCGAGATATAGGAATATACATATGGCACGGTTGGCTATATTTGCTATCGTGGAAAAGAACCAGTCTTAATTTGAAATGAAGACCGGACGGAGGCTTGCCTGGTTTGTAGTGACTCCGTCTGTGTCGATTAAGGACTGAATTCTTGGAGCCTTTCCTGTTCATGTTGAACGCATGCCTCTCTCTTAGTTGGCCGTGTCCTGAAGACCGACCGCGAAGCCGAGTAGCTCACCTCAGGCCGGGAGTCGATAAGTATAAAGTACGCCTCGGAAGGGAGCCGTAGGCGTGAGTCCAAGGGCAGGTGATTTAAAAGTCCTGATCGTCCTGGCAGAAGGGTAATCCCTGAGAGTGCTGGCGCTGATCGAACCCACGAATTTGGTTCCTGAGTTGTACCAAAGGTGACCCACTGGCTACCCTTGCTAAGTATGCCTAGGGTGAGAGTTAGGAATACCCCCTCAGCTGAGTTGTAATTCGATTCGAGTCGCCGTCTCTCCCGGTTAGTGAGAACTTGACGGGCTTATCTCCAATGTAGATACACTAAATAACTTAATGGTTCAGAAATGATGATATGATGATGATAGCCTTATTATACCTGCTATGGTTAATATTGTTTGCTCCTAATAAGTGAGTGCTCTAGTACATGTGCTAATCTAGTGGACAGGTAAATGATGATAAGCTTGATGCTAAGTTTAAATTGGTTACTATAATCATAAGCTCTTTTATGCAACTGTGTCAAGCTAGCCCACCTGAAAGGCCTTGCATGACCCTTGGTGTCCTTTATTTCTGGTTTTGACAGGTAAGTCTAGCTGAGTACCTTCTCGTACTCAGGGTTTATCCCACCATGTTGCAGGTGAAGTTCTTGGCCTGTGAAGATGGTGGCTAACCGCCGGTGGCTCGGTGATTCTATAGTTACTTCTCATCTATATGCTTTTGTCGGATGATGTCACTTATGCTAGCAATGTATTTGGAACATATATTAATGCAATCTTTTGAAAGCCATGTTGTTTTCACTAATCAGTTTTGAAACCCAAACTTGTATTATTATTTGTGAATTCATTTGTAATATTATTTTCGCTGCAACCCTGTGTATGTGATGTGTATTTGCTTAATCACGCGATCTTGGTTGTGATGTTGATTTACCGAGGTCTTTCGGGACACTCGGCGGACTACCGGGTTTATATGAGTGAAAGTATGTGTGTGTCAACATGTTAGCGGGGATAGCCATACTTGATCTTGTATAAATTGGGCGGTTCTATTACAGTATAGGCCTGCATGTACTCATCATTTGGAAAAATGAGAGAAATCGAGACAAGAGGCCGGGAGAGATGCATACCGCCGACCACATCTGCTCGGGCTCTGCCGCCTGGTCCTTCGCTGGATCCAACAGGAGCGGCACTAATCTAGACACGGCTCCTCTCCTCCATTGTGTAGGTAGTGCTCAGGGCCATGCTCGTCTGCTGCGCTGGTGACCCTGCCGCCGTCGTCGTTCTGGATGCTGCTCAGGCGTCACGTTCGTCCGTCCTCCTCCGGCCACGCTGAAGCCGGTGCTGACTGCCTTGGCGGTGAGGTCATCGAGGATAGCATAGTAGCGTGAGGACTCGGCAGCTTGCACTAGACCCCGTGCTCATCTGTGATGCGGTAGTGGCACTAGAGGAAGTCACGGCCACACCCAGCGTCGCGTGCCTTGAGGAAGGCCTCAAGGAAGTGGAGCTTCGTGTCACGCCTTGACAGCGATAGGAGGCCTCAAGGAAGTGGATCTCCGTGTTGCGTCTCTCTCGCTGTTGGCGGTGGCGGCAGCGCAGAACACATAGGGGCATACGGAGCCAGGCGCCCGCAACGCAACATCATTGTAGCGCCACCTGAGGTGGTCGTAGCACGAACGCCATGATGCCCTTTGCCCATGGGCTGCTAGGTCCGGGCGGCGGCCTACGACTTCAGCACGAGGAAGGAGGAGGAGGGGGCGGGTCACGACAAGAGGGCCTAGAAGGCGGTGTCATAGCAGCCGGCCACGCCGAAGGAAGGATCCTCCCGGAGCATCCCATGGACAGTGGCGTGGGGTCATTGAGGACGGAGAGGGTGAAGGCGACAGCATCCTCTCCAGCGGCCTTCATGAACACCAGACGCTCCGTAGAGGAATCCATGAAGAGACGGTCGGACGCTGTGTTGGGGAGCCTAAGGGACTGACATCGGGGTCCGCCGCCACCCTGTCCTGCCTTTCCATGTTGGAGTGCCACGTAGGCAAAACCAGCCACCAAAACCACTCTAAGGGGTTAATTAAACGGTTTGGGAAACTTTAATGTGCTTGTTAGACGGTTTTAAAGTTTTGAGGGTAAAGTAGGCGCAGCGCTAAAGGTGAGGGGGTCATGTGACTTTTTCCTATCATAATTCCAAATTGGCGCCTGCAACTTACCCGACAACTCAGATAGGCACGATTGCTTTCGTTGTCATCGACCCGACAGGCAACGCAAACGCGCCCACATGAAATATTTGGTCGTATCTGTGAAATGGTGACACCATGAGCATAGTGTGAGCTTCTAGGCCCCTCGATCAGGTAAGTGGTTTTAGTGGTTAATGACAACTTTTATTTTATGACTAACATGTGTGTTTGGAGTAACATATCTTATGTTGGGCCACAAAGCATGAACAAGAAAGTGTCCTCAAATTATGATGATAAAAGGAATTGAGGATAACTTGATATGTGTGGCTAATGTATGGTTTGGGGATCAAGTGTAATGTTATGCCATAGTGCATGAGGATAACTTGATATGTGTGGCTAATGTATGGTTTGGAGAATCAAATGTAACGTTATGCCACAATGCATGAAAATGAAGACATCCCTAAGAGTTTATGGCAAGACGATCAAGAACTCATGATTGAAGACAAAGAACAATCAAGAGTAAAGCAAAGCTATATATGACTTAAGATTAAGGGCAAGGATCACAGATGTTGTTGCAAGTGAGGACTCAAGATTGAAGACCTTCAAAAGTTAGGTGTAAACTTTAAGAAGGGAATTTGAGTCTGCAAAGCTCAACCTAAATTTCAGTATGCATGGTGGTGTAAACTTGATGAACAAATGGTCTAGAGGAATCCAATGAAACAACTTTAATTAGAGTACGTATGGAGAAGTTAAAGGAGGAAAATGCAAACATCGGACAATTTGGTGCTAACAGAAACGAACTCATCGGACAAAATGTAAATGTGTCCGGTGACTGCTTTTGTGTGAAGCGCATTGTTGAAGAAAACATAGAGGTCGGTCTGACTGAATGGAGTTGTGATCACCGGAAATTGCTAGAGGTGTGTTGACTATTGAAGGTTGATTGTGCAAATGTGTGCAGCTGGTGGTACATCTACTAGATTTCGACCCTATTGCCACTTGACGCCATTTGCATCACCACAAATTGTGTTGTAATAGGGGTGTGTTTTGCAACATTTGTCAAAAAGATGGCAAAAGGGGGATAGTGTTGCCACAAAAATAGTGCATTGCAATTTTTACGTTTGGCATTGTAAGAGGTGAGACCTATAGTAACCCTTTTTTGAAAAGTGTTGCTATTGGTTAATAATATTTCCATGATGACATTTAGTTGCATTAGTATTGATTGGCGTTGCAACTGTCTGATGCTCTTGCAACCAAATATAACAGTGTTGCTATTGCTTGAAATTATTGCCACAGTGTTGTTAGCAGGTGAGTATCAGGGACTCACCAAAGTCCTAGCGATGAGACCTGCAGCGGTGGCGGCCGCATTCCAGTGAGCTGCTACACTCGCGGGGTAGTAGCATTAGCGGGTGAGTATCAGGGGCTCACCACGGTCCTAGCGAAGGCGATGGTTCAGTCAAAGACGTCCCAAGCAAGGCTGGCCACGTATGCGTGGCGAGCTCGGTGACAAGCCACGGTGGACACGACCACATCAGTAGCATTGGGACAGCAGTAGGGGTACATCTTAGGTGCGCATGGCGAGGAGGGGTTCGAGGCGAGTCTAGTAGTGCAACCAATTTGGCTCCAGGCAGTCCGGTGGAAGCTGCCCACGATGATGGGTGGCTCGGCCTTAATGGCATGGTGGTGGGCAAAGCTCCAAAATTGGAGCTCGGCCGGGTGCCAATCAAGGCAGGGTGAGGACAGCTGGCTAGGTGGCTTGATGGCGGTGCTAGAGACACCACAACATGACCCGAGATGACCTCTCCCTACCGCAGTTAAAGTCATGGCTCAGTCGGCCATGGTGGGAGAGAGAAGAGAGGGTAGGGGAATACTGGAACTCGACACGACGTCAGCTTGGCGGGACACGATCGACGTGACCAGGATGACACGCGCTCTAGCACCAAAGCCAAAACATGCGCGTGCAGGCGGTGGGGTAGCGCGGCGTGAATGCGGTCGTAGCTCCATTAATGGCGGAGCGTCGCGTATGGCAACAGGGAAGGAGAGGCAAGTCCACATGCGCAACATGACAGGGGAAGGGTCATAGCAGCTCAATAGTGCGAGGCAGAGGTAGCATAGTAGCGGCAACACAGAGCTAGGTAGGGGAGCAGCGTGTAGGGCGGTAGCGTCAGCGGGGCAACATGGCCTGTGACCAGAGCAGCCAAGGCACAACTGAGCCACGGCCAACACAGATGTCGGTCTGACTGAATGGAGTTGTGATCACCGGAAATTGCTAGAGGTGTGTTAACTGTTGAAGGTTGATTGTGCAAATGTGTGCAGCTGGTGGTACGTCTACTAGATTTCGACCCTATTGCCACTTGACGCCATTTGCATCACCACAAATTGTGTTGTAATGGGGGTGTGTTTTGCAACATTTGTCAAAAAGATGGCAAAAGGGGGATAGTGTTGCCATGGCCTCGGCTGGCCAATGCACTACAGTGCGTGTGCATGTGGTGCACCCAAGCATGGCAACGCCGAGTTCCCGCATGAGGTGACCGCGCACACAGGGACAGCCAGCCCAAGACATGCGACGTGCATGAATTTTAAAGTGTGTGTAGCAACTAATCCATGCGAGTTGAGACTAAACCACCTTTGCTACATCACAGAGAACACATTAGGCTATCAAAAAGAGACTACATGTGACACCATTTTCTAACTAATTTTCTCAGAATAAATCCCCAAACATAGCCTTGCCATTTTGTTTTTTAGACTTAGGAAATTGACTAAGTCTTGGTTGATGTTTGTTTCAAATTTGATTTGCAAGCTATTAGAAATATTAGCTAGCATTATTATCTTGTTAAAACAAAAGTTGCACTATCTTCTACAAAGTGTGTACTTCAAACTTTATTAAGGTGTCACATATATGTTCTATAGCATTTTTGTTTAATAAAAATTGGTTTTAGACCCTACTTGATATACATGAGCTATTGCATCAACATTGATTAAGGCTACGAGAATTTATCAACACCTCCTATCAAATGCATTATTACACAAACATGATGCTTGTGACATGATTTAGTAGTTGGTTTAGGGCATAACACTAAGGGTGTTACAGCTCTACCCCCTTAAACAAAATCTTGTCTCGAGATTTGAAACATGAATCAGAAAAAAAAATACAATTACACTTCGTAGATCTAAAATTACATGACGTCAAACACTAAACCACACAGGGATTTAGAGATACATGGTTAAGAACAACCTAGTACAACTAAGGCTTAATCTAGAAGTCGAGATAGACGAAGACAATGGAGAAACAATAAGAAAATGATTATCCAAAACATGGCGTATGTCCAACAGATCCAGAAACAGGAGACCGAGAACTCAAACATCATGAATCCTAAGACCAACTAACCAAAGGTGGACTTGAACTTCTTTGATAAAAACCAGATCCCTTTTTCTTCTCAGATTACGCAATCACCTCAGCTGACAAACCTAGTTCCAAGATACCACTGGATCTCGTAGCTCTGCTTCGGATTCGAGGGGGGTGCAGATGAAGGAGAGCAAAGGCCAAGGGCATCTTATAGTGGCAAACGGAGGTGGTGGTGCAGCGCACCAGGAATGAAGGTGGCGTGGATGGAAGACACTAATGGTTTATGTAGTGAGGAAAAGGTCAGACATGGTGTGCTCCCTACGCGAGCTTGAGTGGAGGGAGGAAAAAGGAGAGGAGAGGAGTTCGCTCGATGAGGGAGACGTGTGGGCGGCCGTGTCCCTAAAAGAGGAAAATAGGAGGGGGTCCGATAAAAGGGCCAATCGAATGCCGAGAAAAGGAGAAGCGCATAGTGCATGAGTACGGTGGATGCGGCATAATGTCGTGGTTACGCGAGGATAGGTTGCTAGTGGACCCGGACACTGATGGCATCCGTAGGGCATGCGGCAATAGTGATCGGCGTGCATAACATGGTTGAGCTGGACACAGTGCTTGGGACATGACATCCACTCAGGCTTTTTTTTCCAATCACTCACTACTACCCGAGGGCTAACTTTTCCTTGTTGTTTTTCTTTTCCTTCCCTTGTTCACCATATGCGCCAACCTTTTGTACGAACTCAAATCACGACATACATGCTTCCTCCAAAACCACATTCTCTTATTTACTTTGGGGGAACACTATTTCATCAACCCGTTGTGGATTTCCTATTCAAACACCCGAATATTTCCAAGAAGAATATTTTGTATCAAAAGCGGTACGGCGGTGTAACTTGGTAAAGGTGCTTGGTCAACAACCTTGATACCAGCACGTGCCGAGCAGCGTCACCATGTGGCAGCTATTCCACAGGGGCCCTCGGTTTTGTTGCAGCACCATAAGCTATTAACATGCAACTATTACCAACTTACACGCAATGAAGGCGGTGGGGTCATAGACCACAGAACCATAGGAGTATTGCAAGGGAAGATTTAAACAACAAGGGTTCCTTTCGCAACAAGGGACAAGAAAATTCAAATCCCACAACGAATTTGATTTAAAGAGATTCAAGTGCTCTGCTGGGACATCCACAATTAGTTGATACAGTGTCCTACGTTATCCCATCATGGTTGGTCTGCTGGCATCTGAATGGTGTCTCTCTTGTAACCCACTTAACGTCGCCCTTGAAAACCTTAAGCACGTCTAATGAGACCTAAGGATAGATGGACACAATAAACATAATGACATAAATAAAATGCACATCCCAAATGTCCTTATACTGGTGCAACATATAGGCATTCACTCTCCCATTATTGACACATCATTCACCTTCCTTATGATCAGATGATCTCAACAACTACGGACGAAATACAACAGAAAGATTATAATACTGGAGGACAGCGACGAGAGACACCACTAACTATGGGTACATCTTCCCAAGGCAACTAATCTACTTTGTCGGACCACACATCTTCCTTCCTAGGCTTGGTGGGTTTTTTTTACCGCCTAGGCTATGGATATGCCTCCTCTCTAGGCAGTGGCTGAGTGAGGGGAAACAAGGGCTCTACTTCTAACACTTTTGAGGGTGGGGGTGCTGGCGGTACTGCAATACTAGTTCTCCTTCTTTCCAGTGGGTGGATAGGGATTTCCCTCCAAGATCATGGGAACCTACCTTTCAGCGGCCAGCGTCCTATGCTTAGCCCTAGTGACAAGATAGGCCTCTCCTAGCTGATGGGCATGCTGATCTTTAGCGTCCTTTAGGGCTTCCAACATGGCAGTCTCTTGACTCTCTACGGCTGCCACACTGGCATGCGCATCAGCAAGCTACACCTAGAGCATCCTGGAAAAGATCTTGGCATCCTCAGCTCGCCGGAGGCACTTCCTCAGCTTCGAGGCTTGTCGGTCGTACTGCTCATCCAGAGCAAGTAGGTACATGGTCAAGTGCACCACAGTTGGATTGTCTTCTTGCGCATCCTACCCTTACAAAGCCTCCATGTGAGCCCTCCATACCCGTCGATTCTTTTCCAAAGGTGGAAAGAACCTCATGGGGGTATGAGCTATGGGCTCTTCATAGATCTGGCAAAGGTGTCGCAAGGCTTTGTGTGCCACCACTTGGTAGGTGTTGATGAAGCAAAACCCGATTGCGGTCACATTCTGGGCTTCAGTGATGTCGGGAAACTCCTCACTCTTTCCAATATAGATGGTAACTTCACCCTACTCCATGCCATGCTTTTCATACTCATGGCCCTCATACTCGGGATGATCTTTGACCCTGAGTTTTTGTAGGGTGGCATACAGGATTTTGGGAAAACCCTCAGTGTTCAGGCAGTAACTGCTAACCTAGGCTCCTGCCATTCCTGGTGGGTGGTTGTAAGGAAGGATTGATCAAAAAGCTTGCTCAAAAGGGGAAAAAAACTAGGCAAGCTAGAGTGCATTGGGTGGTGGTAACAATGGCTAGGCTAGGCCCTGCTTATAATGGCTGAGCGGTCAGTGGTCCTAGCGCAGTCCACTAAGGTTCCTACGTGAGATCACTACAAATGAATCGATCGAATTTTTTGCATGTTCGAGACAAATGATGTCCGAGGCCATTAATGACTAGTATGGCTGTAGGGCAAGGATCCGATAAGAGCACAGAAAGGAGTACGGAGAGACGTGGGTTACGACAGGCGTGAACCATAGGCGAACGCAAAGCATGAAGCCACAGTGGCACAGTAACTCCTAAACAGGGATGGGTCAGTCGTGCACCATATGACTCGCGTGACATCTATGAAGGGTGCATCTACCAGCAATATGGTCAAGACGGCTTAAAACAGTACCAGTGCAACCGACTTAAAGATCGTATGCTACGTGAGAGTCAGTCCATCGGAGAAAAACTAGTTAAACCTATTCCGGATGCTTAACTATAGCAATAGGGCTACTTATATACTTTGTAGTTAAATGCCCTAACTTTTTGCACAAATAGATTGTCAAATTTTAGTTTACAAAAGGATTTTGAAGCTTTATTTCCTCATTTATGCTATGACACCACCTATGGTAGAACCGTCTAGTCTAATGCCTCCCAGGAGTACTTGTCTTCTATTAGAAACTAAGTGCCCAAGAGTGGACACTAAACTACACAGTTTCATCAAGCACACCCAAGGGAGAACTAAAAAATCCACATTTTTCTATCAGGATCATAAATGAGATAATAAAGCTTACAACATTCTTAAGTCATTTCTTACATCACTTTATTATAGTACCAGAATATTACCTCAATTTACTATAACAACGGAATATAATAATGTTATTAGAGTTATAGAGGAAGCAGGATTAATTTAAAGACATGATGGAGCATTAACATAGTGGACATTTTTATACAAGAGATGCTAGCAGATTTTACATCTTTTCTTATAAAAACCTTTCGTGAGGGTTATAAATAAACACTACGGTCGTAGCATGAAAGGAATCCTCTCTGAGCCCACCAGGAGATTTCCACACACAAGAGTCGGCTCTAAGTATCCTCCGATCACCTACAACAGGGAATAAAACCCTGAGTACTCGATTGTACTCAGCAAGACTTACCCAACAGGAGGAAAATAAAAGACTTTGAGGATATGCAAGGTTATCTGGCTTGTGGGTTATTGCATCTGCGGAAGCATTACTAAACGTGCGTCCTTATATTCATTTTTATTAGCAGTCATCATTAGTTCATTGTAACACCCTCTGTGTTACATTGTATTATTCCTGCTAAACATTTCATGAGAATCATAATTATGTGCATGTGTGTATGACATGAATTATAATTCGATGTTCGGCACCTGAAACATTCATACGAAACATGAGACAAAGGTTACGTTTCATATAATATTGTTTAGTATTCTATTGAATTATTGTCAAAATAAAAATGCTACAGGATGTTTGACTAACGGCGATGTAATAGGTGCGGTCGAGGATATGGGTAGCTAGTAGTACGTCCCGTAGGTCAGAAATGGGATTTTGACGTGGAATCGTTCGATTCGATGTTGTTCGCATGAGTTTCAGAAGTGGTCGACGAAGCCACTTTTGGCGAGCTGTGTGGAGCGATTGTCTTAGGAGGTAGCACGATATTTTGACTACGGTAGATAGCTTGATGTACCCTCTTGCGCATCGAGCAATTGGTTTGGCGTTTAGGGCTTTGCGAAAGAGTTTTCTGGCCGCTTTAAAAAGCGTGCATGGTACAGGGCGTCACCCTGGGTGTGGTCACCACCGTTGTTGGTCCGCCAGCACTCACTACCGCATGGGCCGCACGCATTGCCACATTGGCTGCGCCCACCACCGCGTCGGTGCACGCGCGACCTTTGCGCGGTGTGCCAAGCTCGCCTGCCACCATCGCTGCTCGCCTACCACCGTCGCTGCTCGCCTGCCACCATCGCTGCTCGTCTGCCTCCGCTGCCAGCCCTGGCCACCGCTGCTGCTCCGCTACCGGCCAAGGCCTCTGTGGCCACTTATGCCGCCATGTTGTGACATGAGCGGGCCCTGTGCTGCTGCCTTTGGCCGCCTACTGCACTTGCTGGTGTGTGGGTCATCTCGCCATCTGAGGCGCTACGCCCAGGCCACTGACCAACTCTACCTCACTGTGGCTGTAGGCGCATCGGGTCTCGCATTCACGTCGCCAGCGGCCACACTCGGCACTGATCCGCTGACTTTCCTTGGCTGATCGCGCGAAGGACGCCCGCCTGCTCCGCCATCCCCTCCGCGTCGCATCGCCCTATGGCTTTTGTCTGGCGCTACCGCCACGGTGGCGCCATACCGCGCCTCGTCGTCTTACTGCAGTGGCTGTGCGGACAGCCGTCTAGGGCATGTCCCGCTTGTCCTGCTGTCACCCGTAATGGTGTGTTGGCTCATTGCATTGACGTCGCAGACGGACCAAGCCAAGCCATGACTGGACCCCCCCTGCCTCTGCTGTTTCCATGGCCGCCGAGACGCTTCCTTCAAATTCACCGAGGTAGCAGCGTCTTGGTTCAAATTGGTCGGGTGTGCAACTCTGCCAGATAGCCTGCAGCCCTACCGACCCCGCATCACCGCCTGTAGCTCAGTCCTGTGCTCCAATTTCAAATTGCCGCTCACCGGGTCCTTAAGACCGGGAGTGCCCACGCCGTCGGCTACCACCGCCACCTAAGCATCTCAGTCCAATCCCTTATGCTACTAGCCTCTCCTCCAGTCGGGTGTCACCGTGCTCACCTTAGTTTAAGCCCTACCACCATGTTGCAGTCTCTGGTGCAGCCATGCCACCGTCGGGCACCGCCGCACCACCTCGCGCGCACATGGCTAGCTCTGCTCAGACCACCTCCATCTGAACCATCAACGCAAAGGTATCCGTGAGCACTCCCTAGTGCTCGCTAGCTCTTGTGTTGGCTTTGCCTTCATTGTTGCTTACTAGAACACGCCCGCCTTTGTAGGTCAAGGGCCACCGCCGGGGAGGGAGTTCGGGACGACGCCCCTGTCCACCATAGCACTTCCAGTCGCCGTGTTTTGTCCTCGAGGTAATCATCGGCCTCTTAGTTGAGTAGTGGGAGGTCGGGTGGCGCCAGCGTGGTCGTCCAGTGCCCGTGTTGTCACGCCGGTGCACGCCTTAGGGCCAGGGACTTTGCCGAGGTGAAGGAGGAGAAAAGAGAGGGTGCAGCTATAAAAGCTCAAACTGGGGAAATAGTGTCTTAGAGCTCGCTGTGATTTCGTAGTACTTCGGGGGTGCCCATGTATAAGTGCCTGCGCGTGCGGGCCTTCCCCCGTCGCGGGCCGTTGGCCGGCTGGGCTGCGCCTCCGCGTGGGCCGCGCGGCAGCCTGCTGACGCGTGCGGGCAGGATGGCACGCTGGGCCAAGCCAGCGCATAATGGGCCAAGGAGGAGAATTCAGTTTTCTTAATTTCCAGAAAATAGAAGTGCTTATTTATTTTTAGTTATGAATCCAACTTCGATAAATCATAGTAAATTGCGTAGTTGTCCAAAAATAGTGAAACCAAGTTTATTAGGTTCACAAAAATGCCATTTATTTGTTAGTGTGGTTAGTTCACAGTTAGCTGTTATGATGATAGGCTTATAAAATCTAATTAGAAAGCTTAGCGTATATCGATCAATAATTGTAGGAATTATTGTGGCAAATCGGCAATAGTGTTAGCCTTGAAATTTCACAGTAGGTTCCCATGGATATTAGATGCTCGCTATAAATTTTGTAGCATTAAAAAGTGTCATTAATAAAATAGCTATTACCCTTGTATTGGTATATCGCGGAAATCGGTGTTAGCGGTGAAAATGTCGATAGTTGCTGGAATGACGATGAATGCCTTACCTGATACTTGTCGTCGATAGCAATAGGTAATTGAGCACCGCGGTCGATAGCACTAGCTTAGTAGTTTAATCGATGTACTTATATTTTAAGAGCTGCTGTTGTTATGTTATTAAACGTTGCATCATCATTTCATGTAGATCATGAACTGGTAGATTTCATGCCCGTCGGTGAGCCGGAGTACGACGAGGTGATCAAGGAGTACGAGGAGAAGATCTTTGCACAGGAGGACGCTCAGGAGCCTGTTGGTGCTGACCCTGCTGACCCAGCGCTTGCCTAAGGCAAGCCCCGGTGCATAACCCCTATTTTTAAATGATCATTGAATATATGTATGATGTGTATTTACGTTACAGGCATTTTTATGGAAACTACATGCATAAATATATCCACCCGTGAGTCCTACTAGTACAGGTCGAGTAGTCGCTATGCTCAGGATATCGGTAGCGTGAGTAACCTGTCGTTACTCGCAAATAGGTAATAAAATATGAACACTCATGATAAAATGGTGGAAAGGAAAACGGTGACCGGGCAGGGATCTGGATTGGATACTGGTGGGTGTGAGGGGTTGTGCCCTATGGCCAACAAGGCATGGCTCGGTTACACTTTTTTCCTGTCTGTGTCAATTAAGGACCGGTCGTTGCATATGACTCTAGGCAAGTCACATATTATTGTCCCAAGCGCATACTTGGGTATGGGTGCAGGGAAGGCTTGCTGCTCTCTTGTCATGGATTCGGCTCTTTCTGGACTGGCTGATGGGAAGAGGAGGTGGTGGAGGTCCTTGTACCGCACTGAGTCCAGGACTCGGGAGTGAGGGCTTGGAGTCCAAGTTTGGACGGGGACCTGGACACCCGGGATAGGAGAGTGGTGGGTTAGTCCTACTTGTGCTTGGGGTACAAGCGGGGCGTGTGTTTTTAGGGCACCTAGCTGGGCACATTGATTCACGAATCGCCGGACGATTCGGTACGGCTTGTTTACGGTTTAGCACCGTAGTAAGAACTGAAAGTGAAGAAAGGAGAAGAAATATAACGGATTGCTCAACCCTTGCTTGCAAGTAGACATGTGCTTATATAGACTGGCTAGTTGATAACTTAATACGGCTGATAAAATAATAATACATAAATAATGACTCACTATTAGTATTGCTTTCTGCTAAAGAAAACCAGCAAACCATAAAGCCTATCATATTCCTTGGAGTCGGGAAATTATTCCCACTATTCGGGTAAGTCTTGCGAGTACATTGTGTACTCAGGATTTATTTACCCCTGTTGCAGGTGATGCTTGAAGAGTACCTTGTGTGGAGGATCCTTCTGGTGGGCTCAGATGGAATCCTCGTCCCGTATCGCTAGATGTTATCTTTTTAAATTCCGCTGTTATTCATTCCGCACTCTGGTATTTGGTATTGTAATAATGTACTTTTAAGAAACTCTAATGTATGAAATGGACTTGTATTCTAACTCGTTCTCATTATTGGATCCTTAGGAAAAATGTGGATCTTTCGGGTTCTCCCTCGGGGTGTGCCCAACGGACACCGCTCGCTGTAGCTTGCTTTCAGGGTGCTTAGTGTCTAGCGGAAGACGAGCACCTCCGTAAGTATGTTATTTCAGGCGGTTCTACCACATTCATTAACTAACCATTTTATGTGAGCACCTATGTTACTTTCAAGCAGGTGTTAAGCAATCAGAACCATTTTACCATATTTCATATTCCAGTTCTTACTACGGTGCTAGACCATAGCCAAGTTGTACTGCATCACATGGTGATTCGTGAACTAATATATCACAGCTAGGTACCCCGAAACACACGCCCCACTTATACCCTAGGCACAAGTAAGACCAACCCACCACTGTCTTATTAAGGGGTCCAGGTCCCTATCCAAACTTGGACTCCAAGCCCCCACTCCTGGGTCCCGAATTCAGTGTGGTGCTTAGACTTCCACTATCCCCGCCTCCAATCAGTCGGCCCAAAAAGAGCTAAAACCCACGACAAGAGAGCAACGAGCATTCCTGCTCCCATAAGCAAGTATGTGCTCAGGATAATAAGTCTGTGACCTGACTACCATCCACAGCAACGGATGGTCCTCAATCGACACAGATGAAACAAGTGCAATCCGAGCCTCGCTCGAATACCAAACCAAGTCCAGATCCAAAGTATCATTCCGCCCGGTCTCCAATTATTATTTACATATATTCCCTATGACAGTAATATAATAACAAAAATAATATCTTTCTTAACTCTCATGAGTGACAGGTAATCACTCGACCTCTACCGGATTCTATAACATAGCAATCTACATGATCCTGGCATATTAGTAGGACTCATAGGATAAGGATATATATATATGCAAGTGGTTTTCATTCAACTGCTTAAAACTTAATGCACAAGCATAAGATAAAATGTAGAATGATAGGAGTTATGCACCGGGGCTTGCCTGGGTAAGATATAACCAAAAGTTCATATTTCATCATAATGACATGATCATCAAGGCATCATCTTTTTCGCTACTTCAGTCGACTCCCTGATCCATCGTTGTTCCTATTATGATATATGTGGACGCAACGCAGAGACGTAATTAATCAACGGTAACTGTAACTCTTAAAAATACGATTACACTCCACAAGCTAACGAGCCAGATTTAATGAGTAACGTACTGGTCTCCGTATCCACGTCGTCAAGTAAGGCTTTGTCTCCAAAATAATGTTCTAGTTTTAAAATCCCAAGGTGCTTTGGCATTTTATTGATTAAATATATATTTTTGAACTAGGGCTCATTTAGCTACCTTAGCAAACTAATTATTATGGAGCTACAAAAATTAAAGTGAGCACCTAATAATGTTAGGGATTTACTGTGAAAGTTTCAGAGCCAACACTATCACCAATTTATCACAAAAATTCCTTCAAGTTTATATCTTACAATATTAAGCATCTCAAATTAATTATATAACTCCTAAAAATATTATAAAACTATATGAACAAAATATACTAGCAGATAGATCACAATTTTAGGAACCTAATAAAATTTGTTTTACGATTTTTTGATATTCGTACGAATTTATATTAAATATACAAATCTAACTCGGAATTAAAATAGAAAAGCTTTACTAATTCGGCTAGAAAAAGAAAAAGACCAAAACGGCCCAACGCGGCCTTGGCCCGCGCGCGAAGACGGCCCACGTAGGGAGCCCGCAGGCGCGCTGACGCTCTAGCAGAAAACCCCTTGGCTTTTGGACAAACAACCTGCGGTCCATGCTACTATTCCTAGAGACAACACTTATGCACAAAGGCCCTTACATTTCCTCTTCTTTACAACGGATAGGTCCCCGACACCCTCGTGCTCACCGGCGCGGCATCGGCCAACATAGGGTGGTCACGCCGGTCGACTGGGGACCTCCACGCCTCACCTAGAGGGTCGATGCTCACCTAGGGGTCGACGTGTGGCATCGAGCCACGGTTCAGAGGCCGGAGACGATGTACGACGGCTTCCCCCACGACGGCAGGCAACCTGCAATGGTGGCAGTCGCGTTCCGATGAGCTGCTACACTCGTGGGGCAGTAGCGATAGCGGGTGAGTATCAGGGACTCACCACGGTCCTTGCGGAGGCGATGGTTCGGCCGAAGACGCCCTGAGCAAGGCTGGCCGCGTACGCGCGACGAGCTCAGCGGCGAGCCACAGCGGACATGACCGCGTCAACAGCGTTGGGACAACAGTAGGTGTATGCATGGCGAGGAGGGGTTCGAGGTGAGTCTAGCAGTTCAGCCAATTTGGCTCTAGGCGGTCCGATGGGAGCTGCCCACGGTGGTAGGCGGCTCGGCCTTAACGGCATGGTGGCGGGGCAAAGCTCCAAAATTGGGGTCAGGGCAGACGGCTAGACAGCTTGATGGCGGTGCCAGAGACACCACGACGAGACCCGAGATGACCTCTCCCTGCCACACTTAAAGTCATGGCTCAGTCGGCCATTGTGGGAGAGAGAAGAGAAGGGAGGGGAATACTAGAACTCGACGCGATGTCGGCTTAGCGGGACGCGACCGACACGACCAGGGCGACACGCGCTCTGGCGCCAAAGCCAAAACATGCGTGTGCAGGCTGTGGGGTAGCACAGCATGAATGCGGCCACAGCTCCATTAATGGCGAAGTGTCGCGCATGGCGACAGGGAAGGAGAGGCAAGCCCACATGCGCAACAGCTAAGCAGTGCGAGCCAGAGGCAGCACAGCTGCAGCAGCACAGAGCTAGGTAGGGGAGCAGCGTGTAGGGTGGCAGCGGCAGCGGGGCATCGTGGCTCGTGGCTTACCGGCAGCAGGCGCTGTGGCCAGAGCGGCCAAGGCACAACCGAGCCACGGCCAGGCCAAGACGGCCTCGGCCGCCAATGCGCTGCAGTGCGTGTGCACGTGGTGCACCCAAGCACGGTGACGCCGAGTTCCCACACGAGGTGACCACGCACACAGGGACAGCTAGCCCGAGACATGCGACGTGCACGAATTTTAAAGCATGTGTAGCAACTAATCCATGCGAGTTGAGACTAAACCACCTTTGCTACATCATGGAGAACACATTAGGCTATCAAAAAGAGACTACACGTGACACCATTTTCTAACTAATTTTCTCAGAATAAATCCCCAAACATAGCCTTGCCATTCTGTTTTTCTAGACTGAGGAAATTAACTCAGTCTTGGCTGATGTTTGTTTCAAATTTGATTTCCATGCTATTAGAAATATTAGCTAGCGTTATTATCTTGTTAAAACAAAAGTTGCACTATCTTCTACAAAGTGTGTACTTCAAACTTTATTAAGGTGTTACACATATGTTCTATAGCATTTTTGCTTAATAAAAATTGGTTTTAGACCCTACTTGATATACATGAGCTATTGCATCAACATTGATTTAACATTTTTATTGATTATTTTAGGCTACAAAAATTTATCAACACCTTCTATCACATGCATTATTACACAAACACGATGATCGTGATATAATTTAGTAGTTGGTTTATAGCGTAACACCGAAGGTGTTACACATCTATATTCGAGGAGTAGACTACAAAGGACTCAACGGGAGTGTCACATCCGTGATCTACCAAATGACCCAGAATATAGGGTGTATCCACAGGTAAACAACGTATAAGCACCACGCTTACACAATGTCGACCACTCACCCCGTGTACACCAGAGCGAGCGCTATACGAACTTATGCACAAACATAATGATAAACTAGCTATACTAAGTATGTAATCAAAATAGATGATGCACATTATAACTAAGAACATGAATATTGTGAATACCAATGTTGTCATAACAATTGTAGCAAACATATAAAAGTAATGAGAGATACAAAAGAGTGGAGGTACAAAAAATATACCAAACAACGCTCTTGACAAGATCAGCAATCCAAGCGAAGCCTGCTTGCTTCTCTCTAGACCTAGCCTAACTAGTTATGCCCTAGAATATGGTGGAGCTCTGAGGATGATTAGGGTTTCTGTCTTCTCAAATGACTTATGCCTCAAGGGGTGGCAGGGGCTAGTATATATAGGTCGTAGCGTCAATCGTGAGCCCTTGGATTAAACCGACTTAAAGAACGACGTAGATGCAACCTAGGAGGCGGTGGAGAACTGACATTGCGACATGGAGGCTGACAGTGGGCCCCAAGGGCCGAGCGGCCTATAGGTGGGGCTGGCCTGGCGGCATCTCGTCCTCTGCTTCAGTGTGGAGTCCTCTTGAGTCTTCTGAAACCTTCTGGGGTCGTTTTTGCTATGTATAAGCGTGATTAAATCTGACATGTTGGTCCACCTTGACGGTTTTCTGGATAAATCCTGCAGAAAATACAGATTCACCAAAACTCGTGGAATTTGTTAGTTTAAACCCCTAGACCTTCGTTGATGATTATATTTATGCCCTTATGCATATTATAATGACGGTTTATAATCGTTGTTAACTGCCGTCAACAGATAGTTATAACCATTTGCACGAATACATCCCCTACTCCCTCCCAAAACCAAAAAAACTGCAAGAAGGTGTTATATTTGTTCTTTTGAACATAGAATCATTTCTACAGCACATCACTGACATACCCACTATCACTTGGTTTCTAAACATTGGAGCAAAACTCTTTAACTACAAAAACCACACAAGTGAACTGTACCGACGTCTGGTGGTTGAATATTAAAAATAATGAAAACTCGATTTCACAAAAAGCTTGCTATATGACAATAAAAGAAGAGGCGTCAAACCACAGAAGTGGCACTTTGTGTCACATTTCCAACCCCTCCCTCTTCAACAAGTTATTCTTTGTTAAAAACACCTTCTTTTTAATCAAAAGGAAAATTTTATCTGTATAAAGGTCTTAGCCCTGTAAAACATTTTTTACCCAGGAATCCCAAACGCTAAAGACAAATCTTTTCACCAGGAATCCCAAACGCACCAAAAGATAAATCTTTTCACTACTAAATCTTGCAATGCAACATAGTATACCTTGACAGACTCAGAGATCCATAATAAAAACACAACTTCATGCATTAGACGCGAAACATGACAAGATTTCGTGTGATTTGTTAGCCTTTAACCTTCGCGCTTCTACCATGCATATGCTACACCTACACGCTAACACGCATATAGATTTATACATCTCCTATACCTTACTATAGTAGTAATTATCAGCTATACATACATCGGCAGTGCTAGCGCCCGGACGTCCGGGCCGACGCTCGCACGTTGCACTCCACTTCCGCGCTCCATGCGGGGCCCACGCCGCCCGAGCGACAAGAGGGGAAGGGGGCGGCGCCTCCAATTTGAAGGACCCGGCCACGACGTCGTATGGATGCCCTGACAGTTTTGGGAGGAGGCACACCGAGACGATGCAGCAGAAGGTGGGGAGGAGAGATCCAACACCCGATCTGCTTTTGACACATCCAAATACAACTGTTGCAACATACGTCTGAAGACAGATGAAACACTTGAAACATACTTTTGAAACACTTGAAAAAACACCTCAAAACACTTGAAAACCATTGCAACCACACGCAATATCTAAATAAAACACATACAATATAGGTGTGAAACATATGCAACATCTAGATAAACACACTTGCAACATGCATCCGGAAAACACAGATAAAACATTTGTGGCAGACCTTTGCAACATACGTGTACAACCATTGCAACATATGCAACATCCCGATCTACTTTTGCAACATCCATCTGAAACACTTGCAACATACCTCTAAAACACCTGAAACACTCGAAACATTCGCTTGCAATATGCCTCTGAAATAATTGCAACATGTGCAACATCCCTCGATCTATTTTTGCAACATCTATATGAAATAATTGCAACATACATCTGAAACACTTGAAACATACATATGCAACATAAGGGAAGGGAAAGGCTGGGCTAGTCGATTTCGGTCGTCGGGGTCAAAGACGACGGCGAGCGGCTGTGCGCGAGCACCACTGCCACTAGCGCCAGTAGTACCCGGGATTGGCTCGGTGGCGACGGTTGGGGATGGGAGGCAAGGAGTGCCATGGCCATGGGGGTGGGGAAGAGGGCCACCTGCAGCATTGGAGGCTCCCGGTGGATGAGGACACCGGGGTGGGGGGAGGGGTGCCCCCAGGGTGGGGAAAGAAGTCGTCTAGGTGGGGGAGGAGGACGCCGGAGTGGAGGAGGGCGCGCGCTAGGGTGGGCAAGCGAGCGAGAGAGAGATGAATAGCAGGGAAGCACGAGAGAGAGGTGCCCGTTGGACAGGCGGAGCGAGGCTAGGCGGCCAAGAATTGATTTTGTTTTTTTATTTATTTAGACGAGCGATGCATGTGACAGTGAGTAGATGAGACGTTCGGTGAGCATTACAGTACATACATATACACGATATTAAATTATTCATCATATGTCATACAGGAAGAACATGTATATCTAGCTACCGTGTGTGTGCTGTGCAACATGTATCGATGTACGTGTTCGTTGAACCGACCGATCAAGACGTGTGTGATTAGAGTCTAGAGGTCGAAGCTGTGGCTGTTGAAATGGAAGACCGCGCCGCTCCTGCTCTTCTCCGCCCCGCCGCCGCGGCGGAGGTTCCGCTCCCTGCACTCCCTCGCCACGCTCGTCTGCAGCCCCTGCGGTCCGCACACCAGCACGCCTACGTCCGCCGCGTCCCCGGCGCGCTCCGCGAACGCCGCGAACTCCGCTGAAATTAGTCCACAAACAACTCGATCCGCCGTTAGTTCGCGCGGCCCGATCGTTGCATACAGTGATCAGCTCCAAAGGTCAAGGCTGCGTGCTGTATGTGTGAACAGGTCAGTTACCTTCGAAGTTCGTCCGGCACCCGTACCGGGTCGTCCGCAGGGCGGCGAGGCTGACGCTGGGAACAGCGTCGTCACCACCACCCGCCGCAGCCGCGGGGCCTGTCTGCTCGGCGTAAGGTGACTGGGAAGCGGTGGCGGCGACGGCGTCCCACTTGTCGCCCTCCAACCTCTGCTTCTCCGACACATGCCACAGGAGAACCACAAGCCCGCCGGGAAGGGCGACGCCGGCAACCATGCACAGCATGAACAGGAGGCCCCGGTACCACCACGCAACCACGTTGTGCGGCTTCACGTAGTACACGTGCACAAGGGTGTACGCCAGGAGGAAGCCGAGCGTGGACGCCACGAAGTACGCGGCCGCCCAGAAGTTGTCCCCGGTGCCGACCAGCCCGGACATGGTCGTGCCATTCTTGACGAACATGCCAGGGACTTTCTGGTCGTCCACGACAATAACAGTGAGCTATTACTTCTGCGGTTGTGTATGAAAAGGGAGAAGAAGATTCTTTAAGAGCCGTTAACTGATGACTTGTTCTTACCAATGGGGGCAGGGATTCTTGAGTCACGAAGGCCTGGATGTCCAGTTGTAACTTGTCCGACACAGATGAACTGATGGTCTGAGCATCAACAGCGGACAGGAGAGAAAGCTCCTTTGACTCCTTAACTGACCAAAGGACCAGCACGTTCTTGGGCATGCATTGCCTGCCCTCCTCGATCCTGTGGATTATGTCGCTCAAGATCTCCAAGAACGGCGATATTCCAATGCCTCCTGCCACCAAGATGAGATTCTCGTACCTGAACACGTATCGGGCAGAAGCCACGAACTTAAAATTTATCCAGTGGCATCAACTAGCAGCTAGGGAGTATTCGGATCAAGTGAGAACTCACATCAAGTGGTAGGGTGATTCATGCCCATACGGGCCTTCCACGCAGGCTGTCATGCGTCCGCATTGCAACTCAGAGTCACCCCTGTTCTTCTCCTGGACATCGGTGATGATGTTCCTCAGTTTTTCAGTCCATGTGCCGAGTACTTTTATGAGAACCGACATGTGGTATCTCCCATCCATGGGACTTGAAGATACACTGAACGGATGCCACTGCAAGAACGATAGCTCGCGCACTTGAATGAAGATGAAACTCAAAGCATTATAGCGGAGGCCTGTAGAACACAAGAGGCAATTGTTCAAGCCTTAAGGAACCGCGACAACAGGAATGGAACAGTGATTAATACAGAGCAAGGGAATTGGCTCTTTACCTGGTGGTTTTGAGAATACTAGCTCCACCGTCCCACACGGGCGGCAGGCAGCTGAAATGATGTCAACTTTGGCCCTTGACTGCCAGAACCTTAAAAAGCGGTCGAGCATGAAGAGGAACACAGCCCCGGCAGAAATACTGAAGATGAAGTCGCCGACATGGAACGCCAAGAACACGATGAAGACGACGTAGAGCTGGTGGGTGTAGAAGAAGAGCTCAAAGAACCTCTTCCTCACTGGGTGAAGTGATGTCACCCACATAAGTAGGCCGGCTGACAAGCTGATCACACCAGGCAGGTTTGCTACTCCAACTTCCTTCCATTCTCTCATCTATAGAAAAACAAAAGCCAACATGGCTTGTTACTAGTGTTCTGAGATACATGACACGTGTAGCAACAAATTACTATATGCCGTCAACCAAAAATTAAGCCATCTTTGATCACGGATCGAGAACAATCTAATTCAGTGTTTATCCTTCAAAATATTTTCCATTGTGTGATTTAGTAGACAGTGCTTAATTTTCTTAATCGTCGCAAATCATTAACCCTGAATGGGTCTAAATCACTTAGCACTTACTTCTTCACGGAGGCGCCCTTCCATGGACCATGAGATCACATAGCACAAGCCATGCAATGTAAAGAGAGCCATAGTGAGATGCCCCAACCAAACGTGGTATCTATTGAACAATAAGGCATTTTCATATTTATTTTAATCCATAAAAATAACGCAATAAAAAGGAGAGTGAAGTCATGAATAACAAGACAGAAACACTTCATGACAAATGTTAACATGATGATAAAACAAATTATAGAGCCGAAACATATGTGAAACATTGTTTTACATAGCTGAAACATCACAGACATGATCACAAATATAAAAGATGTGTTCTCAAATATCAAGATCATGATAATCACAAAATTAAAAGGAACCAGAAAACCAGTACTAGCATAATCATCCAAATCAATCAAACAGAACATGTTGAACATGAAAGCAGTATTACCTAGGAACATCATGATATTGATAATGAAACTCAGAAGAGGGTGAAGGAGATTATACCCTGCGGCGGAGCCGCTCGCACCAGGAAAAGCCATGGTGGTGCTTTGCTGTTGTAGTCGTCCCGCTCGATGCAGTGCAGAAAAGGACGCCGTGAAGAAGCACCGCTACAGGTTGACCAGCGAGTAGTCGTGCCACCACCGACACTCCCCAAAACGTAATCGCCCGTCTTCACCCGAGCAGGTGAAGCCCACGACGGAGACGCGTTCCGGAGGCCTACTCTTCCATCTCTGGTGCTCGCCGGAGGTGGAACGAGAAGAACTTGCGCTGCTGGAAAGTGGTGTACTTCGCCAAGAGAAACTAACCGAGAGGGGAGGATTTGATTTATAGACAGAGGCCAGAAGACGAGAAGCCGACGGCACCGAGGGGTCACACCTCCCTTCTCCGGTGGGAGAGACGGAGACGGAGAGGTTTCAAACCTCCAATCAATTCGTCATAGGAAACGGAAACGGAGTTTCAAAAATAAAGGCCTCGCCCGCCCGTCCGCTCGCTCGCCGCCGCCCACCTGCCTGCCTGCCTGCCTCGCCTCGCCTCGCCTCGCCTCGCCACGCCACGCCACGCCACGCCACGCCACGCCCACGCCCACGGGCTCGGGCCGGGCCGGGCGGCGGCGGCGGCGCGCGCGCGCGTGTGGCATCCAGGTGATTCTCTTTTACTTCTCAAATAGATCGATCAATGATCAAGTATTTAAGTAGAGTCGCCTCTCGATTAAATTCCCATATGGTATAAAACCATTAATGCACATGTACGGACCATAGAGTTTAATAGAGATATTAAATAAATGGGCCAAGCCCATAATATCTAACAATCCCCACCAAACTCTAGGGTACGCAGTTTGAAGTTCTCAGAACCACATTCCTTTTATATACCAGTGTTTCGATAGAGACTGTTAAGTTGAACATCCATCTAGAAAGCTAGCTACACTCATCCACAACTGAACAATGGACAGAACCTTGAATTGACAGTTTTGTGCGAGATGAGTTTCACATAGCCTCTTAACTGATACTAGGCTGCCAAGTGCCTTCCCTCTGTTTTGAAGCATATAAGTCACACTTCGAGGCCTTTTCATGAGCATCTAGAGATTACCCACATCTCATAGATTGTGACTAGCAATCGAGCTCATATAGGTGTGTTCCTTATAGGATGTTCTGTAGGACAACATCCCCGCTATACCAAGCCGCTCGGATCACATTAAGAACTTAATCATCCTGCCTAACAGTATTGGAGAGACGGTGCATCTCCAACGAACTGAGCTATAATCTAAGGGGTCTCTCCCTCAGTCAATCAACAGCTTGTTTCGCCATCCTAATTCACGGGATCTCCGATCACATAGGATAGGTTACCACTGTTGATGGCTCTATGTAGGTCTCAAACCCAGTTCCCTCGACGCACCTTCTATCACATTGCGTGATAGACCCTTAGTGAATTGATCTGCCAGATTATTTGATGTATGGACATAGTCCAATGCAATTACTCCAGAGTTTCTCAGTTTTCTGACAGTCTTCAAACGTCTCTTCACATGCTTTGTGGACTTCATGTTATCCTTAGAACTGTTTACCTTAGTGATCACAGTTTGATTATCACAGTTCATGGAAATTGCCGGGATTGGTTTCTCAACAATCGGCAAATCCATCAGGAGATCATGGAGCCACTCTGCCTCAGCACTAGCGGTATCCAATGCGGTCAGTTCTGCTTCCATTGTAGACTTCGTTAAGATAGTCTGCTTGCAAGACTTCCAAGAAACAGCGCCACCTCCAAGTAGAAACACGTATCCACTCGTGGCATACAGCTGATCCGCATCAGAAATCCAATTAGCATCACAATAACCCTCTAGTACCCTCGGATACCCGGAAAAGTGAATGCTGTAACTCATTGTCCCTTTCAAATAGCGCAGCACTCTCTCAAGAGCATTCCAGTGAGTATCTCCCGGATTTGACACAAACCGGCTCAGTTTGCTTACAGCGAACGAGATATCAGGCCTGGTTGCGCTAGCTAGGTACATAAGAGAACCAATTATCTGTGAATATCTCAATTGGTCTCTTGCAATTCTGTGATTCTTCCTCAAATGAATACTTGGATCGTACGGAGTAGGAGCAGGCGTACACTCATTGTACCCAAATCGGTTCAAGACCTTTTCCACATAGTGAGACTGCATAAGAGTTACCCCACCATTTCCTTCCTCCCTTGAAAGCTTAATGTTGAGAATAACATCAGCCTCTCCCAAGTCTTTCATCTCAAAGTTACTCGACAGAAAATCTTTTACTTCTTTAATCACATTTAGATTGTTGCCAAATATTAATATATCATCCACATATAAGCATAGTATCACACCATCACCACCACCAAACCGATAATATACACATTTATCAGCTTCATTCACAACAAAGCCGGCTGATGTTAAAGTTTTATCAAACTTCTCATGCCACTGCTTGGGGGCTTGCTTTAGGCCGTACAGGGACTTCAATAACTTACAAACTTTACCCTCTTGACCATTTGCAATAAACCCATCAGGCTGATCCATGTAGATCTCTTCCTCAAGCTCTCCATTTAGGAAGGTTGTCTTAACATCCATCTGATGAATGAAAAGACCATGTGAGGCAGCCAGGGATAGCAACACACGAATGGTCGTCAATCGAGCAACAGGTGAGTAAGTATCAAAGTAATCTTCACCTTCCTTCTGTGTATAACCCTTAGCAACAAGCCTAGCTTTGTACTTCTCAATTGTACCATCAGGCCTCAGCTTCTTTTTAAACACCCATTTACAGCCCACAGGTTTGCAACCAAATGGACGATCAACCACTTCCCACGTCCCATTGGACATAATGGAGTCCATCTCACTTTGCACTGCCTCCTTCCACATGTCAGAATCAGGAGAAGAGTATGCCTCAGAAATGGTTGTGGGAGTGTCATCCACGAGATATATAATAAAGTCTTCTCCAAAGGATTTTGCAACTCTTTGCCTCTTACTCCTTCGAGTGACAGTATTATCATCCTCCTTAGGATTTTGCTCAAACTCATGGGTGTTATCATCAGCGTGTATATTTAATTCATGAAGTTCAGGAATAGGATCATAACTAGACATGCTAGATGCACCTATTTTCATTGGAAATTCATTCTCAAAGAACGTGGCATCTCTAGACTCCATGACCGTTCCAACAGCCATATCAGGAGCACTAGAATTTATTATTAAAAAACGATAGCCCACACTATGAATGGCATAGCCTAAGAAAACACAATCTACAGTTTTTGGTCCAAGCTTTCGCTTTTTGTTTATTGGCACGTTCACTTTGGCCAAACAACCCCAAACGCGAAGATAAGAAATATTTAATCTCTTTTTCTCCCAATCCTCAAATGGAGTGATTTCTTTGTTCTTTGTGGGCACTCTATTTAGGACATGATTCGCAGTTAAAATTGCCTCACCCCACCATTCCTTAGATAAACCAGCTGTCTCCAACATGGCATTCACCAAGTCAGTTAGAGTGCGGTTCTTTCTTTCAGCAATCCCATTGGATTGTGGTGAATATGGAGGTGTCCTCTCATGAATTATACCGTGCACCACGCAAAACTCAGAAAATTCATTAGAGAAATATTCTCCCCCGCGATCGGACCGCAACCGTTTGATATGCTTTTCAAGTTGATTCTCAGCCTCAGCTTTAAAGGTTTTAAAATAATGTAATGCCTCATCTTTTGTTTTAATTAGGTACACATAGCAATATCGAGTGCAATCATCTATGAACGTTATGAAGTATCTCTTACCACCTTTTGTCAAAATTCCGTTCATTTCACAAATATCGGAATGGATGAGTTCAAGTGGTGCCAACTCTCTCGCCACAGCTGCCTTGTGAGGCTTGCGAGGTTGTTTTGCCTCAACGCATGTATGACATTTGAAACTTTTGGCAACGTCAAATTTAGGAATTAAATTCAAACCAGCTAAGCGGGACATGCAACCAAAGTTAACATGACATAATCGAGAATGCCAAACATTCATCTCAACATTAACGTTATTAACGACATTATTCACTGCAAGAGGTAAAGTATCAACCAAAGACAAGCGGAACAAGCCTCCGCTCTCATAGCCTTTTCCAACAAAGGTTCCATACTTCGACATAACACATTTATTCGACTCAAACACAAGTTTAAAACCGTCTCGACATAGCAGAGAGCCACTAATAAGATTTTTCCTTATTGAGGGGACATGATGCACGTTCTTGAGTTGCACGGTCTTCCCCGAAGTAAGCTTCAGATCCACCGTACCAACACCATGAACACCAGCACGCGCGCCATTCCCCATCAGCAAGGCTCCACTCCTCCCGACCTGGTAAAAAGAAAATAAGGACTTATCAGCACACACATGTATATTTGCACCTGTATCAACCCACCAATCAGGTGAGGAACAAACTGTAAATGCAGATAAATTACCATACCCAGCAGCGTCTGCATCAGTCTCAATGGTGTTGACTGTCTTCGCCTTTGGTGGGGGCTTCCACTTAGCCTCAGGACACTCTCTAGAAAAGTGCCCAGTGTTCCCACAAGTGAAGCAGTTCATCTTTGCCTTGTCTAATCCCATCTTCTTATTATTACCTTTCTTGAAGAAGGTAGTGGATTTCTGCTTAAGCTCCTGCTGGGGCTTCTTCTTTTGTGGCTTAGGACGAAACTTTTGCACCACATGTGCACTAGTAGTCGCCTCACCATTCCCGCCCTTGCTCTTTCCCTTAACATCCTTTGCTCTTGCCTTGTCCTCAACATCAAGAGTGCCAACAAGTTCAGCAATGCTAAACTGCTGCCTCTTGTGTTTCAAGGTAGTAGCAAAATCAGTCCAGGAAGGTGGCAGCTTAGCAATAATGCATCCTGCCACGAACCTGTCAGGGAGAGGACAGCCGTACAGCTCCAATTCCTTCACCAGTCCCTGTATCTCATGAGCCTGTTCGACTACAGGACGGTTATCAACCATCTTGTAGTCATGGAACTGCTCCATGATGTACAGCTCAGAACCGGCGTCGGAAAGACCGTATCGGGCCTCAAGGGCTTCCCACACAGCTCTGCCAGTCGGGAGTGGTATGTAGGCATCAACCAGAGAATCATTGATGATGCTCAACAGTGCAGCCTTGCACATGGTCTTAGCATGTCCCCAAGCCTGCTCATCCTCATCGGATCTCACAGTAGCAGGCTGCTCATTGAGCACATGACCACAGCGCATGGCCGACAACCACAGAAGGGCTTTCTCACGCCACCTCTTGTAGTGAGTGCCCTCAAACGGCGTAGGCTTTAGCATGCCCGCAAAGCCAACAGATGAAAATGGCCTGAAATTACGTTTTTGGATTATTGAACAATAAGGCATTTTCATATTTATTTTAATCCATAAAAATAACGCAATAAAAAGGAGAGTGAAGTCATGAATAACAAGACAGAAACACTTCATGACAAATGTTAACATGATGATAAAACAAATTATAGAGCCGAAACATATGTGAAACATTGTTTTACATAGCTGAAACATCACAGACATGATCACAAATATAAAAGATGTGTTCTCAAATATCAAGATCATGATAATCACAAAATTAAAAGGAACCAGAAAACCAGTACTAGCATAATCATCCAAATCAATCAAACAGAACATGTTGAACATGAAAGCAGTATTGCCTAGGAACATCATGATATTGATAATGAAACTCAGAAGAGGGTGAAGGAGATTATACCCTGCGGCGGAGCCGCTCGCACCAGGAAAAGCCATGGTGGTGCTTTGCTGTTGTAGTCGTCCCGCTCGATGCAGTGCAGAAAAGGACGCCGTGAAGAAGCACCGCTACAGGTTGACCAGCGAGTAGTCGTGCCACCACCGACACTCCCCAAAACGTAATCGCCCGTCTTCACCCGAGCAGGTGAAGCCCACGACGGAGACGCGTTCCGGAGGCCTACTCTTCCATCTCTGGTGCTCGCCGGAGGTGGAACGAGAAGAACTTGCGCTGCTGGAAAGTGGTGTACTTCGCCAAGAGAAACTAACCGAGAGGGGAGGATTTGATTTATAGACAGAGGCCAGAAGACGAGAAGGGGAGGATTTGATTTATAGACAGAGGCCAGAAGACGAGAAGCCGACGGCACCGAGGGGTCACACCTCCCTTCTCCGGTGGGAGAGACGGAGACGGAGAGCCAGAGGTCACGGGAGTTAACCTCCAATCAATTCGTCACAGGAAACGGAAACGGAGTTTCAAAAATAAAGGCCTCGCCCGTCCGCTCGCTCGCCGCCTGCCTGCCTGCCTCGCCACGCCACGCCCACGGGCTCGGGCCGGGCCGGGCGGCGGCGGCGGCGCGCGCGCGCGTGTGGCATCCAGGTGATTCTCTTTTACTTCTCAAATAGATCGATCAATGATCAAGTATTTAAGTAGAGTCGCCTCTCGATTAAATTCCCATATGGTATAAAACCATTAATGCACATGTACGGACCATAGAGTTTAATAGAGATATTAAATAAATGGGCCAAGCCCATAATATCTAACAGTATCTTGTAGCATGCTCAAATGGAATATCGATAAGCCGGAGGAGAACTGAGCCTCTCGCGACTGGCAGGAAGAGGAAGAGCATGCAGAACAACCCAACCGCCCCTAAACGGGCGCCAATGACATCCAGTATCAATTCACTGTGCAAGGAAAAATTTATAGTACCTTAGAACTTTATTGCTCAGATATCAAACTAATTCATGATACTGACTAAAATCCGTTGTTTAATTTTCAACAGTGGTATGAGTAATTAAGACAACTACACAAGTTCTGCAGTGATTGCTCTTGAGGCTAAATCTACAGTACTGCAGACAAGAAGAATTTGATTGTGTACGAATCATTACAAGGTAGATTAGACAGAAGTATTGTAATATAAATAACTTCATACAGAGGATCGTTACATCGATGAACTATTTGTGCATGTTTTCCACAACTTAAGCAGCAACACTAACGCTGCAATAGATATATAATCATCTACATAAAGATTTTCCTATGAACAGCCTAGATAGTTTACTGGCGTGTATAACACTGTTATATTCTAAATAAACGAGAAACACTGCTGACTTTGCAGGCTTTAAATCTGTTTTTTATATATTATAAAAAAGAAAGAAAAGTGGGTTTCAGTCAAACAGTCCTTCATTGTAGAACATACCTCTCAGTCATTGATGGAAGGTCAAATTTTGAGACAAGGCTCACGCTCTCCACGGCATAATAGGTCATTGAGTAGAAAACAAAAGTTATAAACAGGACAATTCCGATGAACTCAACTGCAGAGACAACTCCAAAGGGGCCGTCTACGAGAACAGGGAAAGTCCAGAGCCTGAAACTCAGTGACCGCAACTTCTTTTTCCTGGCACGCGAGTAAAACTAAAGATGAATAATGGACATGAACCGGAAGCAGGAGCAGGCAACTATTCCTCGCAAAAAAAAAAAAGGAGCAGGCAACTATTCCTCGCAAAAAAAAAAAGGAGCAGGCAACTCTTAAAGAAATCTATGTAAAGATTATGCAAGGCTCTGCTCTGAACTCAAAATGTTCAGATTATCCTGAACTTGCTATGTTCGAATCTGAACCTATCATGCTGTGCTCGTTTTGTAGCCAATTAAAAACAACTATGTACTTGAAATAGCACCTAAATAATTGGACTAACATGCCTAGTCTTGTTCAAGTTACCAAAAGAATTCAATTACTATACTAGTTATAAAATAGTCAACATCTGTGACTCTGAGTTCTGTTAAATTACTAAATACCCAGTTCCCACAATTCAGGAAGTAGTCTTCTAAATTCTGAAAACTACTAGTAGAAGACAAAGGGGGGGGGGGGGGGGGGGGGGGACTTACTCCACCACATGCTCACTCTGGAAGAAGGAGATGTACACATATGCCAGAAGCGCGATGATCAGAATGGGTGCGCTGAATGTCAGGAAAATACCCCCTGCAAGAATTTAGGAACAAGAAGAAAAGGCGGTGAAAGAACCCCAGTCACTCTAACCTGCGTTAATTTCAGACGGGTGTAAAAAGGAGGAGAAGAGCAGAATTTTTCGTCGAGACCGTACCAGCGATGCCGAACATGGACTCCTTGGTGAGCCGGACCCACTTGCTGAACACAGCCTGCACGGGCTTGGTCGGGTAGAGGAAGATCCCCGCGGCCCAGGTGAGGAACACCGCCCACATCAGGAACTTGAGCACGGTCCTAGCCAGCGACGGCAGCGCGGCGGCCGTCGCTGGCGCCGAGGACGAGCCCTTGGCACCGGCGGCATTGGCGGCGCCGGTCTGTCGTTGCTGCAGCAGCGGCTCCCGCTCGTGGGCCATGGCCAGGAGAAGGGAAAGCGGACGCGCGCGAGAGAGAATCTAGGGGGGAAAGCCCGCACTAGCTTGTGCGTCCCGTGGGGCTAGGCCCTGCCGCCTTTATACGGCTACTAGGTATAGGTGCTCGCTCGTCTCCGACGGCGATGGGAGGGCGAGGAGCGCCGAGCCGCCGAGGGCGCGCAGGGGATGCCATGGTCAGGTGATTGCGTCGTCGCTGAGCTGAGTGGCGCAGTGCCACTGAGCCACACAACCAACGTGTGCTTCGGAAGGCCCCACCCGTGCGACCAGGTATGCAATTAGCCAATTACCATGCAGACAAATCTGACAACTATCACTATCAACTAGCGCGTTGCCGGCAAATAAACAAACGGACAAATATAATCAAACTTCGCCCCGTTTCCTTATCTTCCGCGCAGCATGAGCTGTAAAAAAATGTTCACAAAGTAGTGCCTTTAGAATAAAAAAAACACTTGATGTTTTTTCAAGAAAATCGTATAATCTTTTAATGCAGAGTTAGCAAATATTTTAAAATTATAAAATATTCATAAGACACGATAACCTATGGTAAAATAAAAATAGGAGTATCTTGTAGAAGACTCTACATAAGGGTTAAAGTTACAATAGTTTCATAAAATCTTACCAAGAATATAAGGATTTATGACCAAACGACGAATGCCATAATTCTTTTAAAAAAAAAACTCAAGGTATATCGAAAGGAAAGTTCTCTATTTTAGTTTTGAGGTGAGGTAACCTGTATTTATATATCATGCTCATTGGCACTGAATGTTATTATCATTCGGAGATGGATTTTCATATGAGAGTGGACCTCTTCACCTAGCAACACCCCCATTACATAAGGAGAGAATTTCCTCGTTGCCACTAAAAATTGTCACATTTCTTTTATTACCATCAAAATTTTCAAATTTCCCTTACTGCCATCAAATAATTTTTGTGTTTGCCTGGTTACCATTTCCGTCGCCTGCACTTACCAACGCCGTTAGATGGGGCAACGCCATGTCACGCGCGGCGAACCTCTACCGCTCGCTTTCCGACGCCGAGGTGGCGCGCCTGCTGGGCCCGCTCTGCCTCGGCTCCCACGCCGTGCGCGCGCTCGTCCTGGGCGACGACGCGCGCCTCCTCGCGCTCGCCGAGAAGCTCGACGCGCTCAACCGCGTCGCCGTCGCCTCGCGCCTCGGCCGCCGCTCATGGGCTTCGACCACGCCTACGCAGACCTCCTCGCCGAACGTCCAATAGCACGGTGACATCACTCGCGCCACCGTCCACAATTGGCGGCTCCGCTCGAGCCCCGGCCATGGAGGCGTGGGCGAGCTGCAGCCCGGCCACGCGCGGCGCGGGGGCTCCGCTCGAGCCCCGGTCATGTCGGGCGAGCTGCAGCCTGGCCACGCGCGGCGCGGGGGGCGAGCTCGAGCCCCAGCCATGGCGGCGCGGGCGAGCTGCAGCTCGGCCATGCGCGACGCGGGGGCGAGCTCGAGCCCTGGCCATGGCAACGCTGGCGAGCTCCAGCCCAGCCACGACGGTGCGGGGGCGAGCTGGCGTCGCGAGCTCTGTTTCTTCTCCTTCTCCTCCCTTCGTCGCGCGGGGCTGGGCACGAGGCTGCACGAGGTGTTGCGGGACGGGGCGCTGGCCGCCAGGGCTGGGTGCGGTGGCCGGATGTGGAAGAACGGACGGTAGCGACCGGGTGCGGAAGAACGAACGAACGGGAGGTGGAAGAAGGGAGGAAACTGCCTGCGTCTCGCCTGCCGCAGCCGTAGTTGGACGTCAGGCGGCCGAGCGCGGACGGGACGGAGGTGACAGCAACAGTAACAGAGGTAAATGGTAGGGCCCAACTGTCAGAGACTGTAACTTAATAGGTTTTAACGGTAGTGGCAACTAAGGAAAAATAAAAATTATTTGATAGCAGTGAAGAAATTTTATAAATTTTGATGGTAATGAAAGAAATGCTATAATTTTTAGTGGTAATGAAAGAATTGTCTCTTACATAAGCGGGTGATAGGAGAAAACTTTACAAACAATTGTCTTTCAAACTGGTGATCTTAATTGTTACTCCATCTGTCCTGTCCTGAAATACAAAAAAAAATCCTAATAAGCATTCTAAAACATATTAGTACTGGCACGATCGGGAGCGCCCGCTGCGCCGGTTCGCGTGACTACTATATTCAGAAGACGATGATTGATAGAATAATGGTATACACTATATTTTTAAATTGAGTTAGTGGTTCCTTCACATGTAATTTCTCATAATTTAGAATAAAATTTAAATGCTTGTATACCTTGTACTATCTTAACGCTGACGAGTGCCACAGAAATTCAAATGGAAACAAATTTTATCAGGATTTACAGAGGTGTGATAATCAATTATTACCTGCCGTCGTCCCTCGTTTTGTTAAGGATCACCGATCCTTCTTCTCCCTTCGTCTTCATCTGCACAAACCAGGCACAGGCAGCAGCCGGAGCGCGCCTCCTGTCGGTGCCTCCTCCGTCCTTTCCGCTTCCTCCTCCCCACCACAGCGCCTTGCGGCTGCCCGCGTCGGCACCTCTTCCGCTTCCTCCATCCCACCCCAGCGCCGTGCCTTGAGCTCGTCGCTGGAGCCAGCAACTTTCTGTTCATCTTCTCTACCACGGGCTGCAATCCTATTGCTAGTACTACAGTACAGTGAGGGACGGGCTGGGAGATGGCGCTCCTCGTGAGGCCCCTCTAGGTGGCGGCCCTCCTCGGCCTTCCTGCTCGGGCGGGCCTCGCCGTTGCTACTCCAACGCCTCCACATAGGGCGGCATCCATCCGCTCCTTGTCCTCCTTGCCGATCTATACCGTAGTTCGCCACCAGGTAGGTCATGCCCCGCATGGCAAATGCAATGTTTCGTGTTTCAGCTATTTTTTATTTTTGTTTCAAATGTTTCATCTGGATGTTGCAAAAAAAATAGATATGAATGTTGCCTATGTTTTCAAGTGTTTCATCTTGAGTTGCAAAAGTAGATCTGGATGTTTCATATATTGCAATGACAAAATACGCATGTTGCAAGTTTATGTTTCAAGTGTTTCAGATGTATGTTGCAAACGTTTCATATAAATGTTTCAAAAGTAGATCTTGGTATTGCACATGTTGCAAATGGCTACATATGCATGTTTCAATCGCATGTTAAGTGTTTCATTTGTGTTCTGGATGTTTCAAAACTAGATCGAGCGTTGCACATGTGGCAATGTAGCCGGTGGCCGGCGGACAGCGGCTTGCCGCATGGCTTCGGCTCCTACCTCATGCGTTCCTCGTGCCACGCGCGCATCGCCATGTGCTCTCTTCTCCCTCCCCTCCCCTCCCCTCCCCTCCCTTCCCTTCCCTTCCCTTCCCTTCCATCCATCTCGTCATGGCAGTTTGAGCTCGTCTGACGAGCGTGTGGACGTCGGATAGGCGCAGCAAAAGGCATGGGCACAGGGCGGGTGGGCAGGCGGAGCAGCACAGGTGGCGGGGTAGGCACGGGCGTCCGGACGTACAGGGGCTAGCCACACCCTTGTTCTTATCATCCCACAAAGAATTTTCGTTGATCGGACTAGGACCCTTCCGCCTAGCAACATCGCATTCATCCTCCAATAAAGACCGGTAGACCACAGTAGCCCAGCCGAGTTCCAAAAAAGAAAAGAAAAAAAAATCTCCAGCCAAGGAAATTAAAGGTGGGTGCATATATTGCTGGGGAGGCAGCGCTGTGCGCTAACCTGTATTTATCTATCAGGCTCATTGTCACTGAATGTTATTGTCATATTTTCTTATCAGAGTGGACCATTTTCACCTAGCAACACCCTATTACATAAGCGGCTGATAGCTAGGAGAAAACTTTACAAACAATTGTCTTTCAAACTGGTGATCTTAAATGTTATTACTCCATCTGTCCTGTCCTGAAATAAACATATCCTAATAAGAATTCTAAAACATCTTATGAGAGGTAAAGCGAATGTCATATGCAAATGCAATATTTCCTTAATCATTAAAATAGATTGTGATTACTATATTTAGATGATTGAATATTGATAGACATTAATGGTATACATGTGAATAGTATATTTTAAACTGAATTAATGGTTACTTCACATGTACTAATTTCTTATAGTTTATTTAGAATAGATTTTAAATGCTTGTATACCTCGTATTTGAGAGGGGCTATCTTACGAAGTCGCCCCTGCCATGCGCTTGTCGTACCTGGACGCTGCCCGAAAAGCTCTCCGGGCCACGCCTCCACCGCCGGCGGGGTCTTCGGACGCGGCGCAGAACGCAACCACCGTGGGGGGTAACCACCCGGCGGCTGCCAAGGGGAAGCGTCGTCATCGGCATAGGACCTGCACGCCCGATGGTCGGAGGAATCCACCATTGCAGGCTGCGTGAGTGCCCACGCAGCGTCGCCTTGGTCCACAGCCCGCGGCAAGAATCCCAGTGCATCAGCGCCTTGGCCCACGGCGTTGGGCGTCCGTGCCTGTCACGTCTCGGCAGCCTCATTAGAGGCCCAACGTCGACGCTGATGGATTCCAAATTGTCGAGGGGACCGTAAGCAGCGCTGTCCGGGGAGAACAGCACCCAAATGCCACCGCCCCGTCCCACCAGACCTCGTGGGTCTCTGCTTCAACTGCCTCGCGCACGACCACGTCACCGCTCAGTGTCGCTCTCGGTCCCGTTGCCTCTGTTGCCGGGGGACCAGCCATCGAGCAAGGGTGTGCAAGCGTGGTTGTTTGCCGATGTGCAAGCGAGGCCCTTCGCCGGCGTGCAAGCCTTCAGCGCGTCACCCCAGCCGGAGTGTGGAACGTCGCCCTGCTGGTTCGAGGCGACCCAGCTTGTCGCCGGAATGTCGCGCTGCGCCAGGTCTGACACCCACAACGTCGTCGCCTTGTCGTGTGCAGCGGTCGATCGCACCGTCATCGTCGCCACAACAGCACCACAACAGCAGCCAGCCGGTATCACCACCTCTAGGTGACGTTGATAACCGTCCCAAGATCGAGGTCTTCGTCGTCCAGAGGAACGTGGAGCTCGCCGCGTCTGGAGCGGACCTCTTCCTTTGTTCTCGTCACACTCGTTGGTGGAGACCAGCCAGCCGTCACGCCGGAGGAGTTCCATGCACACCTTTCCTCAAGGTTCCGTGTGTCTGTGGGCGCGGCTGGGGTCTTTGCTTGGCTTGGGGGCCCCTTGGCACACGTGTGTCAGCTAGATGGCCACTCTAGCATCGCTATGCAGGGAATACAAGCGGTGCACCCTGAGCCCGAGCTCGTAGTGGACCGTTGCTTGGAGGTTCAGCGTTGGGACTTCGATCCCATGCTGGTTGAGACGGAGGCATGTCTGACCAAAAGGCCACATCAGGCAGGTCCCACGAGCCAGACTATGTCGGAGGTGGGCCAGACGAGTGCGGCTCGGGCCAAACCTCACCAAGGCCCTCGCTCTTGGTGCTAGAGCAAGCTAGAGGATCCCCACCCCCGGTCCAGGTCTACTTCCCCGCCAACCAGGTAGGTGTAGACGGAGGTGGCCTAGCCACACCGGCTATTGGTGCCAGTGCGCCTGACGCGATGGCCGCAACGTCGATCGAGGACTTCATCGTTGCATTCAAGAAGCCGTTCATGATGCATGTCTTGTCGTCGCCTCCACGACTGCGGCTAACTCGGGCGGCCAGAGGAAGCTGGATGCTCGGAGCTCGTCCCAAGAGGAGCGCTAGGCTTGCCGCCAAGAGTAGGCACAGGGAACAGAAGCCAGAGGTTCAAGCGTGGAAGGTGATGATGAAACGTCTGGGCCTTGAGATAGAGACTGAGCTACCTGATGAAGCCTCATTTGAGGAATTCCAGACCGCCTTTAAACTCTCCCTGTCGACGTCAACGCGGGAAGCTATGCAGGTCCTCTTCCCAGGCAGGAACCCGCGGGCCTAGACGCTCGCTTTTGTCTTGCTGTTTTGGTCGCAAAACACCTTTCCTATGTAATTTTTTTCTAAGTGTATCCAGTAGCTAGGTGGTAAGGTGCATTGTGTCACGAAGGTTCGTCGCTTATGTGATCGCGCACGGGTATACTGATAACTATTTTCCTCTTAATGAAAAACAGACGAATGGCCCGATCGTGAAAAAAAAAACTATCTTAAGGTGTGCTTAATGTTGACGGAGTATCCTCAAGCGCGCTGACGAGTGCCACCGAAATTCAAATGGAAAACAATTTTTCCAGGATTTACCGAGGTGTGATAATCAGTATTTACATGCCGTCATTCCTCGTCTAGTTGTTCTTATCATCCACGAAGATTTTTCATTGGTTGGACTAGGACCCTTTCTGCCTAGTAACATCACATTCATCCTCCTTATTCTTATACCTTTCATTCCACGGAGGATTTTCTATCCTGTTCATTAGCCATGCTTATCAATCATGATACAATATTTTTCTCTCATAACAAAACATCATTTAACTTATAAGTCACACAACCAATGAAGCGAACATGGTTTTCATCGATTGGACTAGGACCATTCCGCCTAGCAACATCGCATTCATCCTCCGACAAAGACCAGTAGACCACAGTACCCCTGCCGAGTTCCAAAAAGAAAAAAGAAAAAAACTCCAACCAAGGGAATTAAGGTGGCTGCCCATTGCCGGGGAGACAGCGCTGTGCGGTGGCCGCTGCTTATCCTTGCATCCTGGGAATCTGCTGTCGCCATCACGGCGATCGGCGATCGGAACCGCCGCGAGAGTCCAGCGATCAGGTAGTCCAATCCAAGACCAAGACGATGGATTATAAACTAACGGCCGTGTGTAGAACTCTTGTATTGTATTATAAACTCTTTCTTCTAATATAATGATATGTTCACTCTTACGTATTCGAGAGAAAAAAAGACCAAGAGGATGGATAGATTTTTTGTTTTTTGAGAATCAAGAGGGATGGATAGATCGACAATGGCTCTACGAGGGGGCAAGACGAGGACGGGTGGGCCCGGGCCACAACTCTCACTGGGGCCCTGCCAAATGACCATTAGTGCGTAGGCCCACCAGACCGTGTCAGTCGAACCCGAGCTGTCTCAGCCGCACGTCTCTCATTTGTCCTGGGCCACTTGCTGCCTGTTCGGTTGGCTGGTTCATATCGTTGCTGGTTCATGAAGAAGTACTGCTGGCTGGTTTGTGTGAGAGAAAAATACTGTTCCGGCTGAAAATTTACGATCGTTTACGACAAGCCACGGCCAAACGAACAGGCTGTTGTCTTCCTGGCGATTTTTCTTTCTGGTTTCCTCCGGATCGAATCGTCGAGCATAACGGGCTGTTGCCCAAGGTTTATGGGCTACCAGTTTCAGAACAATCCTTTGATTTGTTTTGCGGTAACTCAGGGTGTAGGGTGTGTAGCGGACGGACGACTGTGATGGTGGGCAGCCCGCGCTAGCCCAAATACCGTCGTCAACAGTAATTCTTATGTGCTCATCCACTCGCACTTGCCCCTAACCGTTAAAAGAAAACTCACATCATGAAGCGTCGCCTCAGCAACTGCACTCTCCACCACCCCTCCACTCCGCCAACCGACATCTCCACCACGCCAAAGCGCAGCAGCCCGTCTTCCTCCCTCTCCACCGCGCCTCTCGCACGCCGCGACCTTCTAGAGAACGTGGACTTGCCGCGGCCTTCTCCACTGGACTTGCCGCGTCCTTCTCCACCGAAGCGGCGAGCTCCCGCCGGCGACCTCTACACCAGTGAACTCCATGCGCCGACAGGCCTCCATTTCCCAAACAGCAAAGAGATGTTACGCTAAAAGCAGTGTGTTGCAAAAGTATGTTTCAAGTGTTTCAGATGTATGTTGCAAGTGCTTTTATATCAATGTTACAAAAAATAGATCGAGATGTTGCACATGTTGCAATGGCTATACACGTATGTTTCAAGTGTATGTTTCGACTGTTTCATCTGTTTCAGACGTATGTTACAAATGTTTTTTATCTGGATGTTGCAAAAGTAGATCTGAATTTTGCATATATATGCATGGTTGTAAGTTTATGTTTTAAGTGTTTTCAGTTGCTTTAAACGTATGCTTCAAGTGTTTTATTTGGATGTTGCATATATTTTGCAATGGCTACATACGTGTTTTTCTGGTGTTTCAGACGTATGTTGCAAGTGTTTTAATTGTTTCAGACATATGTTGCAAGTGTTTCATCTGGATATTGTAAAAGTAGATCAGGTGTTGCACATGTTGCAATAGGACCCACCTGCCGTCGTGCATGCACGTGGGAAGCAGAGGGATGGGAAACAGAGGGGATGTCGGTAGAGGCAGGGCCGGTCCCCGTCTGTGCGTGCAGCGCGGGTTATCCCCTCTGTTACCGGTGGAACCAAATAACTTTTATAGGCTGGATGAGAGTTACGGGTGAAACTAGATAATTTTACAGGCCGGGTGGGAACTGCGTCCGGACGCCTCTTGGGGCCGGATATCCGCGCGCTAGCGTCTCCTTTGTTTTGTATACATAGGCTGCCGAGATGTTGGCCTGCTAAAATCAATTGGAGGTACATAGTACGTGGTAGCCCGTTCTATGTTTTTTTTAAGGAGATGCCCCCTACTAGGATTTATTAAACAAGAAATAAATAGAGGTTCTTTTTTGGGGTGTTTGTTTACTTTTCCCCTCTTTTTCCCAACCAATGTCTTTTTTATAGGAATTTGAAATTTCTATTACTCAACCATGTTGGCTAAATCGTTTGACACCAAGTGCATATACAATCCGACACTCCGGCCATGCCTGTTCGTTTTGGCTGAATTGACTTATAAGCCATGGGCTAAAAGTACTGCTGGCTGGTTTGGTGTGAGAGGAAAATACTATTGGCTGACTGATAAGACAAGCCAGATTTAGGCAGTTACAGCCTGCCCGATCAGGCTAGTTCATGACTCATGAGCTACTTGATTACATTCACGTTGGTACATACCTAGCTTGGAAAGTCATCAAGTTTTCCGCTATGAACTCCTTCAATTCATGCACCAAACAGCCTACCAAAGACAGCCTGAATTCATCCCCTTGCACCGCCCAGACCACCTGTTGCGCGTCAGTTTCCAGGCACACATTGTTCATTCCCAGTGACGCTGCCGCCTTCACCCCTTCCATGCAAGCAACTAGCTCCATGTGTAGTGGGCTGCTAGCAAAACGCAGACGACCTGAAGCTGATGCTGATTGAACCACTCCTCCACTGTCATACCCCAAGTCACCTTTCTTGTCAACTTCTCCGAAAGCGCAATCGACATTTATCTTCAGTATTCCATTTCGTGGTCGTTCCCATCTCCTTGTTCGGATGTGGGCCGGGCTCTCAAACTTTCATGGGCCGGTGTGTGGAGATTGTTGACCTCCATAGCTTGCTTCCCGCTCAAATTTGCTCTGCCATCTGGTGTTCGCCGCTGTCCACCGTCTCTCTACGGAGTTCCTTTCATGCCACCAGTTATTTATCAGAAACTTCACCTTCAGCTGGGCCTCTCCATCTATCGACAGGATTGTTCTGACTATCTCCTTTGCATCCTGACACACTGACCAACCTTTCCCTCAGCTTCTCAAACCCCGCACTTCTCCAGACTGCCTTCACTTGTTTGCATTTGAAAAATAGATGGCCTCCGCCATCCTCCCCAGCTCTGTTGCACATCACACATCTTGATTCAATCCTCACACCCCGTAATAGGTTTACAATACCGTAAGAAAAAATCTCGGTCCTCACCCATAAGTACGAAATTTCAGAAATATCGGATCAAATTTAAATAAATTCAAATTGAGTTTATTTTTTAAAAAAATTGGCATCATTTCACTAGAAAAACTCTCTGATCCATCATCCATCACAAATTTATATAACATCGGCGAAATAACACAATATATCACAGAAGTAGAGCCACGGTAATACAACGGGCTAACGGTGGGCGAGCTGCATACGCATATATGCTAGTGCCGTCGAATGTGTGAGTAAGAAAATTAAATAAATTTGAAGAAATTAGGGCTTTAAGAGCATCTCCAAGAGTTCCATAAATATTCCTCCTAAAAAGTCCATGTTTCCCAACTCCTAAAAAGGTTTTATGAGAAAAAAGAAGGTCATCTCCAGTAATTTCTAATATTTGACTTAAAAAAAATCAAATGGTGGTCCCACTATACGAACACATATGCAATGCAGGCAATCAGCATTCATGTCAAAAGCACAGGCTATCTACAGGCATCAGGCGGCAGCAGCAGGTAGGCATCAGCAGGTGGTAGGCATCAACCAAGTCTTCCCGCCCCCATAATCAAGTATGTGCTCAGGAATAATAGGTCTGTGACCTGACTATAATCTAATGCAACGGCTAGTCCTTAACCGACACAGGCGGAACAAGTGCAATCAGAGCCTCGCTCAGATGCCAAACCAAGTCCAGATCCAAAGTACCATTTCGTCCGGTCTCCAATTATCATTCATATATATTCCACGTGATAGTAATATAATAACAACAATAATATCTTTTCTATCTATCGCGAGTGGTAGGCAATCACTCGACTTCTATCGGAGTCCTACAACATAGCAATCTACACGATCCTGTTATACCAGTAAGATTTATAGGATAAGGATATATATATATATATATATATATATATATATATGCAAGTGGTTTTCATTCAACTACTTAAAACTTAATGCACAAGCATAAGATAAAGTGCAGAATAATAGGGGTTATGCACCGGGGCTTGCCAGGGTAAGATATAACCAAAAGTTAGCATTTCATCAAGGTGACACGATCATCAAGGCACCATGTTTTCCGCTACCTCGGTCGACTCCATGATCCATCATTGTTCCTATTATAGTATACGTGGATGCAACGCAGAGACACAATTAATCAACGGTAACCACAAATCTTAAATATACAATTACGCTCCGCAAGCTAACGAGCTAGCTTTAATGACTAACGTGCTGGTCTATGTATCCACGTCGTCAAGTAAGGCTTTGTGTCCAGAAAAATGTTTTAGTTCTAAAATCTCAAGGTGTTTTGGCATTTAATTGACTAAATATATATTTTTGAACTATGACTCATTTAGCTACCTTAGCAAACTAATTATTATGAAGTTACAAAAATTATAGTGAGCACCTAATAATGTTAGAGATCTACTGTGAAAGTTTCAGAGCCAACACTATCACCAATTGATCACAACAATTCCTACAAGTTTATATTTTGACAATATTAAGTATCTCAAATTAATTATATAGCTCCTAAGAATATTATAAAACTATGTGAACAAAATATACTAGCAGATAGATCATGATTTTAGGAATATGACAAAATTGGTTTCACAATTTTTGGTTAACTACACAATTTTATATTGAATTTATAAATTTACCTTAGAAACTAAATTAGACAATGCTTTAGAAATCGAAAAGGGCCGGCGGCAACCACTTTGGCCCAGCAATCCAACGCGGCCCGCGCGCGGGCGTGGCCACGCGCGAGTCGCGATGGCCCAGTGCGGCCCAAGCCCAGGGGCGCCCGCGCGCACTTGGCGTTTTGCAAAAGAGGACTCACACTCTTAGAAAATCAAACGACACAGTGCGGCACTGTTCCACTAGTCTCGAGTTTTGCACAAAGCACCCCGAAATACCTCTTCTTCGCAACAGTCGGGTCCCAACACATGCTCGTGCGCGTCGGCGCAGCCTCGGCCAGCACCGCCCGACCACGCCGGCCTACAGAGGCCCACAATGATGTGTCTACTAGACCAACATGGACCTCCGAACCTACACACAAAAGTAGAAGGCGATGGCACGTTCAACGGTGTACCAATCCCACCTATCCATGTCGATGGAGGATCTGCGTGGCGGCGCGAGTGCTCCGGCGAGTCTACACCCTATCGGACGGGTCGTGATGGCGGAGAAGGGTTAGAGACTCACCGCGGTGCGCGCTAAGGAGATGGTTGAAGTAGGGGAGGGTCGAGGCGGCCCGACCATGTGCGCTCGAGCACGACGACGATGTTTCACAGCGGCATCGGCGCATCACCACGTCGCCGATGGGTTTCCTGGCCAAATCAACGCGAGCATCGGATAGAGGAGGTCAAGGTGAGCCTAGAAACGCCACCAATCGAACCCTTACCTCTGGGTTATGGACTTACCCCCAAACCACATGTCACGACGGCGCTCATGACCGGCGGTGGTAAAACGCCAAATTGGCGGCCCACAGTGCACCGACGGACTAGAGACAAACCAGGCGCTTAGCCAACCTTCTAAGCTATCCACAGGAGCGAAGGATTTCGCTGCGAAGCTATAACTTGGCAATGGGAAGAGGGAGACGTGATGGCGGCTCCGCGCACGGTGAGGCGGTGGAGTGGTCTACGAGCGAACCGAGCAGTTAAGGTGAGCAGCTCCGGTTGGTGGCAAAGCGAGCACGTAGTATAGTTGACGAGACGGGAAGGGTTGTTGCGAAGCGCACGACATGAAGTGGCAAGATCGAGCGGGGTCGCTGGTGGCGGCTAGCGGTAGAGCAGAGCAGAGCAAGGAGGCGTCCGTCGCCACTGTGACCGGGGTCATCATCGCGGTAGGTGAAACAAACGGCGGGGCGACCGGTCGAGCCACGGCAGCCGCAGCAGCGCGGCACGACGACAGGACGGCCAGGTGCAAGTGAGCGGCGAGCGCGGCGGCAGGACGGCCCGGCGCAAGTGAGCGGCGGGCGCAGCGGCTCGCGGTGTGCCCAACGCGGCTAGGCTGTGGCAGCAGCAACCGGCCAGCGTGGCCATGTGCGCGCGCGCCTAGCGCACCGACGCCGCGACGTCGGGGTTGGACGGCCAGGTGACCGCGCCCTACATGAGAAGACAGCCCGAGTTAGTGTTATGCATGGATTTTAAAGCGTTCGAAACGTCTAAACCGTTGATCCAATCCGCAAACCACTTTTGCTATACCTTAGAGGGTAATTAGGCTACTAAAACAAGCCATAATACCACCCTACTCCTTAACCCAATTTCTCTACAAAAATTGCTAAACATCACAATGCCTAACCTTCCAAAAGTTCATGAAATTTTCTGTGTTAAATGGATTTCTATTTCTAGTTGCACTTTAAAGCTATTGAATATAGTACTTAACAACATTATCTCTCAACACGAAGTATTTCATTGCCATCTACAAATCTCACATTTCAAACTTTATTAAGGTGTCACGTACATGTTCTATAGTATTTTTGTTAAAATTTAAATGATAAAATAGCATTGTCTATTATCATTTCAGACTTATAAGAATTCCATGTCCGATTATTACTAACCTCCCCTAACACTTTTGATTGAATTTTTAAAAGATCTAAACCTTGCCGGATTCAACTAACAATTGTACCATGACCTACCCCATACTACACACTAACTCTTAGAAATAAAATATCTAAGCACTTCCTAATTAGTTTGTCCAATATAGTTCGCCAAAGAATGATACTTTTAAACACACGTTCAAGCGTTTGCCGGCAACGAAATGACCCTTCTTAAATCCCAAGTTTGATTTTTTTGAACTTCCCAAATTACTAACTAATAGTATTTATTCTCCAAAAATTAATGTTGCATTTCCATCTACTACACTTACACTCTAACTTTATTCAAGTGCTACATACAAATTATATTTAATTTTTGTTTATAAAAATTGCTTCTGTGCCAATGTTTAGAACTACTTATTCTACTCTTTGCGTTAGGATTTTTCATCAACACATATAGGCATTTAAGTAACTAACTCACTATATTTATAGATCTATCTCTCATGCCATAGTCTCAGTGCTTAGCGAGCTCGTAACACCTAATATGTTACATTTAGGGAACTCTTGGAGATGCTCTAATAAGACTAGGATATGGAGGATCACTTTATTGTGGTTTGGTGTAATTTTGGAATGAAAGATGAATTTAACCAAAAAAAATTAACTGATATAAAAAATTTTCGGACCTCAACGAAAAAGACGATACTTCAGAAATTTTGGCCACGTTCGCTTGTCTTAAAAATGGCTTGTTCGGCTTCTTTTTTCAGCCGGAATAGTGTTTTTCTCTCACAACAATTCAGCTGGAACAGTGTTTTTCAGCCAGTTTCAGCCAAGTTTGGCGATATTTCGCTGAAATTGTAAACCCTCCCAGTCTGCTTAGATTTGAGCGTAGTGCCAGCGAGTTGTGAGCCAGTCTTTTTGGCTGTTCCTAGTCTAGGTTTAACAGTAATTTAAGAAAATAAACAATCTCAATGGAGGATGACGCTGACTGACCTATACTGCTGCTGCTGCAATTTCTTGGTAAGATACTGATAATTTTTGTATTGCCCTACTCGAGCAAGTCCGGACTTTGGAGAAATGAGCTGCCAATGTTATCTACACTTTGCTTCTTCAAGATCAGTCACCCCCATGCCCCAATTTCCCTTTTGTATGCCGCAGAGCAGTGCCCGAGGACGCGTAGGTACGCCCATGACGTATCCGCTACATAATCGCTGCGCTGGTGGGTCCACAATTTCTTGGTAAGATATAGACAGTTTTTGTATTGCCCGACTCGAGCAAGTTCGGAGAAATGAACTGCCACCGTTATGTACTCTTGCTTCTTCAAGATCAGTCACCCCCATCTTTACCCCAACAACGGCAAATTTCCCTTTGTTCTATGCCGCAGAGCAGTGCCCCTGTGCCCGAGGACGCGTACGCCCATGACCTATACGCTAAATAATCGCTGCTCTAGAGGGCCCACAAGTCGGCCACACAGCTCGCTCCCCGAGCGATAGCTACTCCTACACGCACCATGAACAAGAGCGTAGCACAGCTTTGACTTGCGAAGCAAAATTGTCCGCTTTTCTCCTCGCAAAGCAAAGCAAGACGATGTTGTAATCTGCAATCCAGGAACACATGCAAACACATATCCAAAGTCAAACACGCGTAGCACAGCTGCACTTCATCACATCTGGAAAAACCATCCCGCATGTCGAATTTGATCGGCGTATAGTGAACTGATCGTGATCGATCGTCGCTGCTAGCTAGTTGTAGCCGATCGGCGGAGCGCGCGCGCGGCCGCCATGTACGCGCCCAAGCACCGGGGCCAGCAGCAGCACAGTATCCACGAGGGGATGGGTGGTACCGCTACCGCCAATGGCCACGTGCACCGGCCGGCGGCGCGGCCGGCGCCTCGGCGCGCCAAGCTCAAGATCCTGCTCGTCGTCATCGCCACCAACCTCGTCTCCGTCTACCTCTTCTCCGGCGCGTCGCTGTCCGTGCACATCCCGGCGTCGGCGCCGCGGATCCACCTGTGGGACTCGGCTGCGCTGCTGCGGGACCTCAACGCCACGCGCGCCGCGCTCGCCGGGGCCCGCGCGGAGCTCGCGGCGCTGCGGGCGCAGTGCAACGCGTCGTCGTACCTCCTCGAGTCCGTGCTCGCGGGCCTGGGCGCCGTGCACGGGGACACGCCGGAGGCCAGGGACTTCGGCGGCTGGCCCGAAGAGCCCCAGGGCGAGCTCAAGCTCGCCATCGAGCCCCACCGGCTGCCGCTCGGCTTCCACGCCAACTTCGGCACCGACGAGCTGTTCCCGGGGCTGGGATTCGCCTGCCGCAACTTCCAGGAGGAGCTGGCGCAGTACATGACGTACAACGTCAGCGGCGAGTGCCCCGACGATGACGCGCTCGCGCTGCAGCTGGCGCTCAAGGGGTGCGAGCCGCTGCCCCGCCGCCGCTGCAGGCCGAGGGAGCCGGCGAGGTACGTGGAGCCCTCGCCGCTGCCGCGGAGCCTGTGGTCCGTCCCGCCGGACACCACCGTGCGCTGGGCGCGGTACACGTGCAAGAACTACACGTGCCTCGTGCAGCGCGCGCGCACCAGGGGCGGGTCATACTTCTGCAAGGACTGCTTCGACCTGGAAGGGAAGGAGCGGCGGCGGTGGCAGACCGACAACGGCGGGCCCGGGTTCAGCGTCGACAGCGTGCTGCGGTCCCGGGCGCCCGGCACGGTGCGGATCGGGCTGGACATCGGAGGCGGCACGGGCACGTTCGCGGCGCGCATGCGGGAGCGGAACGTGACGGTGGTGACTACGACGCTGGACCTGGACGCGCCCTTCAACCGCTTCGTGGCCTCCCGGGGCCTCGTGCCGCTGCAGCTGACGCTCATGCAGCGGCTCCCCTTCGCGGACGGCGTGCTGGACATCGTGCACTCCATGAACGTGCTCAGCAACTGGGTGCCCGACGCCGTGCTCGAGTCCACGCTCTTCGACATCTACCGGGTGCTCAGGCCCGGCGGCGTATTCTGGCTCGACCACTTCTTCTGCCTCGGCCCGCAGCTCAACGCCACCTACGTGCCCATCTTCGACCGCGTCGGCTTCCGCCGGCTCCGGTGGAAGGCCGGCCGGAAGCTCGACCTCGGCGCCGAGAGGAACGAGTGGTACGTGTCGGCGCTGCTCGAGAAACCCGTGACCTGAGCATCTCCTTGTCGGGGCGCCATTTCATTTGGCAATGCGTTTGTTGTTTGGTTCTTTCTTTGGTTTGCTGTCAAGCTTTAGCTGGGCGTGAAATTAATTGTTGTCACGCTGTCCAGAAAGATATATACTACTGCAGACGGGGTGAGAGTACCAGCGAAATTATGGCAAATTTTAGTAGATTCTTAAACATTTCATGAAATAATTCAGTGTTAATTCTTCTACTTGTACTAGGACATTGTCTGCTGCTACTCAGTTGTGGTGTATGCTGGCTGGTGTAGCCAGAGTGCTATCAACAGTTCACACTTCACAGCAACAAAAAAAGTTGATTCATTTCATCATGTCCTCCACTCGATCAACAAAAAAGTCGATTCATTTCATCATGTCCTCCACTCGATCAGTTACGCATACATCGATTCATTTCATCGTGTTCTTCAGCACAATGAAACAACCGTGACTTTAGTCGGCACTTCTGCAGTTCTGCCATCAGTGTGGGACTCCTGATGGCCTGGTAGTTCAAACAGTAATCACTAATTAATCAGTTATTGGCCGCATGAGCAGGAACCAGGAACACTTACACAGATGTTACCCGAATCTCGTGCCAGAGGAAACCTCCTCTATTCTGATATATGGAAGCCCTGTAACGTAACCTGGATGAATTTATATGGCGAGCACAAGCCATAGTGGAGCTACAAACATGCACTTCGATAACATAGTAGATTAATTAACACACACAATAACATCCATCCAACTCTGCACGCTGATATTAAAAGATCAATACATAAAAATAGTCAGTCTTTGGCCATATGAACCTGTAGCGGTAAAGATCAAGGCAGCCCGACATTGGGCCAATAACATCGCAGTAGCACAATAAGTATCATTTATGCTTGGGACCAGCAAGTGTTCACAGTACTTCCACCACGCAGAAACAGCAAACTGTCTTGTTCCTAGCAGTATGTAGCAAGCAAGACAATATGTTTTGTTGAATAAATTGAGAGGCAACATGCACAATAAACTGTCAAATATTGATTGAAGGACTAAATGTCTGAGGACATCGACATAACTAAAAACGAAATCAGAACAAACATGTAAGACTAGCTGCTTTCAAGCCATGATCTTGGCCGACCTCACATAAAGGCTGTCCACAACCTTCCCGACATTCGAAATGGTTTCAAGAGTGGCAGGGAAGATTTCCTCCGTCTTGGAATCCTCAAAGATAATGAGGCAGCCAGCACCTTGATCTAGAGTCCCAGCAAATTTCTTGTCGAGGATCATCTGCGACAGCTTTTTCTCAACATGGTCAACTGGCAATTCAATCATCTCGGCTATATGCGCAATCTCCACCCTTGAGTAGGGCTCAATCAACCTGCAGAGGTTCTGCTCCAAGAGCGTATCATACAGAGAAGAAAGATGCCTGTGGACAATAGGGTCCTCCTCTAGCTGGGACTTGTAATCGCGAAGGGCAGTTTCAAAATACTTGAGAGATCTTTTAGAGTATGCATCAGCAACAGCCTTCATAGCATCAACATCAGGACCCAGATATTTTAGGCCAGCCTTAGATGAGATTATCCCTGCAACATCATCAGCTTGGTTAACCATTATATTGCACAACAGCATGTACTTCAGGCTGAAGATGGCCTTTGGGTCCTCCAGTGCACTGAAAGCTTCAAATGCTTCAAAGAAGTAGCTGTAAGCAGTCTTGTAATCCTTTTCTTCAGCATGGAGGATTCCACTCTGGAGATCAATAGTGCCTTGCTGAGCAGGTGGAACATAAATGACATTTGCTGCTGTTCTAGCAGCAGTTAAGGAGGCTTTGGCCTTTGGCAGGTTTCTCAAGGAGAAGTGGAGTTTGCTTTCCAGAAGGTCAATGTCCACAAGAAGTAACTTGTCATCAAGCCTCCTGACTTCCTTGATAAGACTAGTAAGGAGGGTAAGGGCTTCAATATACTCCTGATTCTCTAACAGGAGAGCCGCCAACCTCGCCTCCACACGCTGCCGGAGGAAAGTACGCTTCTCTGCACGGGTCCATTCCACCATTTCCTTGCAGAGTGAAATCTGAAGATCAGATGTTCCAGGTATCTTGGCGACAGCATCAATTATTCCGCGGACAATTTTTGCAGTCTTTGCCTTAGGAATAACTACGAAAAATGGCCTGAGCTGGGTCAAAAGATTACGCAGCTCCTCAGTTCTGTTCTCTTTAGTGAGGTAGTTTGTAAGATTTGTAATTGCAACTTCTTTTGTTCTCAGTGCATCAGCAGAAGAAGATGGGTCCTGAATGACACGGTAAAGGATTGAAATGGACTCTGACGCATTCTTAGCCTCTTGAGCCTTGGCTAATGACTCAGTTGTAGCAGGAAGGTATGATGATTCCATTGAAGAAGACATGGTTACTCCCTACATACCAACATAACAAACATTAAGGTACCAACAGAAAATGAGCTAAGAATCAGCCAGAACAAAAGGAGGAAATCCTTCAAATTACGCATCAGACTAAATAATGCAACATCTGGAAAAACAAGCATTTATTCCATTAACAGCCTTGAATTATTATAATTGGCAGCAGCAAAGTTACACACTCAGAAGGAGAAGAGCATACCCTGGTTTCGTGCTTGCAAGAAATTATCAATTTAGCGAAGATCAATTATCTAGTTCCTGTAAGTGGAAGTTTGACACAGAAGCACAGAAATTATCACCAGAGAGATCACTAAATTGAAACACATCACTTAATACAGTTATAGGAAATTTCAACGCTGCCTTGACAGATAAACATATATACTAGTTAGAATTAAAAGATAGTAACACCAATGAATCAACGTCCCACGTCACTAAATCGAAACACATCACTTAATACTTTGAGTCATAGGAAATTTCAATGCTTCCTTGACAGATAAACATATACTAGTTAGAATTAAAAGATAGTAACACCAATGAATCAACGTCCCACAAAACAGGAATGCTTCAATTAACCGGGGGAATCATAGGAGATATCTAACCACCAGACACCAGTACAGGGGATAATTAACCCTCAACCAGGAGATACAAGACCAAATCTCGATAATCACGCTGATTTTCACACAAATTCCTACAGCTGAGCCATAATCAAGCACCCTAAAACCACATCTAGCCAAATTAAAGTAGCAGAAATACATGAAAAAGACTTGAACTGCCAGCTCCACTACCAACAAAATCCAATCGGCTACTCTAGCACGCAGCAGGGGAAAGGTCATGGGTGTACACCCAACAAATTTTACCAAAAAAACCAAGTTAGTAGGCATAATACATGCATACACTTGTGATCAGATCAGATCTGATCGAATACAGATAGCCAAATAGCTTAAATTAGGGTTCGGCCGCTCGGGTGGTCAGTTTTGCACGGAAGGGAACAGAAGGGGCAGGCATACCTGGTGTGGTGAGTGCTCATCGCCGGCAAAGGGCTCGAGCCCGACGAGACCTGGGCAGCTGGGAATAGGGCGGCGGCGGTCCGGCGTGTCTTGGTCTCGGGCCAGGTGCGTTGAACGGGAGAAGAAAACACCTGTTGGTGGTGAATTTCATCAATTCAGGATAGTGATTCTTCCTGGGCTATTGGGCCGATTTCTCTTTGTTATTTCTTTTCGAAAAAAAGTCCGCAGTACCTCATTAATTTATGCGAAAGTCCATTTTTTCTCTTGAACTCTGAAACCGGACAAAACACCTCCTCAACTTTTAAAACCACTCATCTTACCTCCCTGGCCCGGTTATAAGCGGTTTTGAAGACGGTTTTGTCTTTTTCTTTTTTATTTACTTCGGCTAAATATTTGAAAAATCATAGTAAATCATAGAAAAATCATAAAATGGAAAATCTAATTTTATTGGACTCCACGTGAGTAGATCTACACAGTGAACATATAATATGGTACGCTTCAGTACAAAATTTTTGTTGTAGCTTTAGATCTATGTTTTTGTGTAATTAAATAGAATAATTCATAGCTGCAGTTTCTATGGTCCAATTATGGTGAAATTTTTATGGTGGGCTAATTATTGTATGCTTAAACTGTAGTAAAAATTTCATACTCATTGAATCATATATAACTTAGTTATAGATTTTATTTAGGTTTATGCTTCTTAAATATAAATAAATCTATAACTAAGCTATACATGATCCAACCGGTATGAAATTTTTATTATAGTTCAATCATACAATAATTAGTCCACCATAAAAATTTATTATAATCGGACCATAGAACTGTAGCTATGAATTATTCTAATTAATTATAGAAAAATATAAATCTAAAGCCACAACAAAAATTTTGTACTACAGCATACCATATTATATATTCATTGTATATATCTACTCATATGGAGTCCAACAAAATTGAATTTTCTATTTTATGATTTTCTATGATTTACTATGATTTTTCAAAAATTTAGCCGAAATAAATAAAAAAGAAAAAGACAAAATCGTCTTCAAAACTGATTATAATAGGGCCAGGGAGATAAGATGGACGGTTTTAAAAGTTGAGGGAGATGTTTTGTCCGATTTTAAAGTTCAGGGAGGAAAGCGGACTTTTAAAAAATTGAGAGAGTAATGTGAACTTTTTCCTTTCTTTTGTGAAGGTGCATGCGCATGACTCCGGTGGTTCGCAAGGGAGAGCGACCCACGGAATAGGTTCATTCTTTTTCTCTTTCTTTTTCCCATGTCGAGGAGAATGAAAAGCGACACTCGTGTTTGGTTACGGTCATGCCGTAATCAGATACGGAAATACTCGGTGAGGCCTCCTCTCCCGGATGCTTCTTCCCGCACTCGTGGACTAGCCCAACAGATCTTCTAAACCTTCATTCCATCACTAATAATTAAAAAACATACAAAGCGACATTTCTCATCTCGCATCGCCTGTCACAGTGTTCCTCACCACCGCGGACGTCTCCATTGCGTCGTCCGCCCGCTCCCTTGCTCTACTCTGCTTCGTCGTCGATGGTCACCCCACGTTGCTCCTGCTCCTGCCGCATGCTCCATTGCGCGCCCCGACTGACGGCATGAGCACCACTGCGCCCACGCTGTGTCTGCCAATTGGCCACTGAGGCCGCTACGCGCGTGCTCGCGCCCAACGACACCGACAGGCACCGCCAGCGCAAGGAGAAGCGCCAGGCCCTGGCGCGAAAGTCCTCTGACCCCGCTTCCTGCTACGTCTGCGGCGCCCCGATGCAAACGGTGGAGGAGACCACATCGGGATACGATGCATGTTTGAAGCATATATTTCAAATGTTTTAGATGTTTTAGAGGTATGTTGCAAGTGTTTCATACGGATGTTGCAAAAGTAGATCGGGATGTTGCATATGTTGCAATGGTTGTACATGTATGTTGCAAGCGTTTGTCCCAATATTCATCTATTTTCCAGACGTATGTTGCAAGTGCGTTTATCTGGATATTGTATATGTTTCACACATATGTTGTGAGTGTTTTATCTGAATGTTGCGTATGTTTGTAATGTTTTTCAAGTGTTTTTATGTGTTTTCAGACATATGTTAGTGTTTCATCTGCCTTGTATGTTGGAAGTGTTGTATCTGTATTTTTCAAAAGTAGATCGGGTGTTGCATCTGAGATGCATGTGGGAAGCGGAAGGAGGCGCGTGGCACGCGGCCCCGCGTGGGCACGGATGACACAGGCTCAGTCGAGCGACGTTCGGACTGATATGGGCCCACACATGGACGCGCGAAAACGGACTGCAACCACGGACGTTTGGACATTGGTGTCCGTTCTTACGTCCGGTTGCTGACAGTTCGAATCAGATATGATGTAATCAAATACAGACCCATTCACCGTTGAATCCTTTCCTTCCTAAGCGGTATCGCAGTATCGACCGTGCTTCACAATACGTAACCACGCCAAACCAAAAACAACTCCCCCCTTCTTCCCCTGGCAATCTATTTTCCCATACCGTTTATATCCAGTGAGTGAACCAAACACTTTTTTTTTCTTTATTCCTGTTTTTCTTTTTCTTATAATTGTTTTCATTATTATAACTCTTGTCATCAATAATCATTTCTATCTTTTTCATATCCACTAGTGAAGCTCTTTTTTCCTTTTTGTCGTTGGCCTAGGGATAAAGTTTGTTATTTATCTTTTTTAAATTATTTGTGTTCTAATTTAATTTATAGCCTTATTATTTCAAATAAATGTCATTTTCTCCTAAATCTGTAGCATTTTCCTTAGTGTTGGAACACTTTTCTCTGATGTTGGATCTTTTTTTCTCGTGATGTTGGAATTAAATTTTCTCATGATGTTGAAATAAATTTCTCAATATCTAGTGAGCCCTATAAATACATTTGTTGAGCCATTTTTGTCGACACAACAAGGATGATAATGATAAATTATTTGCCACAACATTTGCTGTTCCACAAATTGAAACTTATCTTACAAAAAAAAACATTTTGTGAGGCAAAGTTTTGCCACTGTAATATAGATGTGAGGATGAGTTGCATCACAAATAAAATTTTATTTGTGTTGATAAGGTGCCACCTTTCCACACATAAATTGTGGCGATCCACTAGACAGTTATAATAAAAACAATTAGAACAAGTATCAATACAATAATCTCATATAATCGCCTATGGTCGTGAATATGTAGTCTCAAGTGACCATTTAATTCATCACTATTACAATGGTAACAATGACTATTATATTGTCTCAATAGTTGTGTCAAATGTTCTCACTACTAAAAACAAAATATAAGTGACGATATTTTCTTTTACGGAGGTAAACCCTGCTTTTATAAAGCAACATCGCAAGTATTACAAACACTGAAAAAGAAAAGACAGGCAAAACGGCTGGGATACCAGCAACGTTCAGCTAAACAAATTCTAGACGCTCTTTGCTGAGCCGTCCAGCACAAACAGCAACCCAAACGAAAAAAGCAAAAGAGCAACAGCATCAGATAACTCCTATCTCCATCTCTTCAGTGTTCCTCCAAAACGCCAGCAACCACGCTTTCATTGTCTTGATCATCTCATCCAAGAATCGAGCGTCTCCTTCCTTCAAAAGAACCCGCCACTTCTGTAGAAACATGAACAATTTATTAAAAACTTCGTTTGAGGACTTCGGGAATTTCTTTTGAATCACCAATTTATTACGAGTATTTCAGAGACCCATAAGATAATTGTACAGGTAATTAAAAGTTTGATCTTTAAATTGGCGCAACCCAAGGGTATCCAGTAGTCAAAAAGATCCTGGACACTATCTGGCACCCTCTCCCATCCCACCCTAATGCTTCCTTGAAACAACACAGATCGTTTTTGCAACATGGCATTCAAAAAAGATGTGATCAGTAGTCTCTTCTAACCCACACAAGCAACATTTTTTGTTCCTCTTCCATTTCTTCTGTTTCAAATTAACCCCAGTGTTTGTAATCGGTCTTGTATAACAGCCATAAGAACACTTTCATTTGTATAAGTGACGACATTTTTCTCTCACTAATTTGTATGTTTGTGTGAAAACAATTAGCACCACAAATGAACATTGTCACTAGTGGAACTAGAATTCATCACTGACAAGTATGGTTATTTGTGGGGGGAAAAACCATCACTAGAGTATTTGTGATGACTAGTGGCGATAAAATAAGTTGCCACAAAGGCCACTTTGTGATGAAAAAAAAACATAATTTTATGATAAAAATTTATGTCATAGAAGCCATTTGTCCTTGTGGTGTCTTCTCTTCATCATGCAACGCACCAATGGGTCACCGTCGCTAGTTCCTTCAACACTGAGAGCTAGTAGCTACTCACTGCTCTGGACCAAGCACCTACAAAACACCATAGATCAAGGAAGCATATGCAAAACACCATCTGAGTTCAATCGAAAGAAACGATGGGCGGCATGGCTAGGGGGCCTAACTAGGTACACATATAACACTCTATGACTTGGTAGCGGCTTGACCTCTACACGCCCCTTCTCGCTATCATCGCTATTTGAAGTACCCGTGCCACCAACTTGCCATGGATCCTTTGTTTGTCATGACGACCCAAGATCCACCCATGTGAGATCCCGACGCATTGCACTCCTGTGTTGACATGCAGGAACACAATGTTGTTGACCTGTCGGTCAGCAATGATGGGGAAGTAGTAGGACCCAATGAGGAACCCGGGGTGGGTCTTGTGACCTTGATGGATCCAGCATGCCATCGGTTGGATCCACCCCGCTCGCTCGAACCACCGAATTGCTTGGGTATGGTGGGGACAAGAATGGGCGGCCGCCATGGTGGTGAGTGGAAGCTAAGGGCGGCCACCGGGGGTAGGATGGGGGTGTGCCTCCGGTCATATCCGCCACGCGGCTAGGGTGGGCATGACTTGGGGTTGGGACAGCGACAGGGTAGATAGATTGGGAGGGAGGATGTCGGGCGAGCGAGAGATACATCAAGAGAGGTAGGTGGTTTTTAAGGATTATGGAAGCCCATATCAATGTCTTTGGGCACCTGTGATCCCAGATGCATAAAATATGAGCGGTGCCGCACGCTGGGCTTTGCCACATAGAATTTTTTTTCCCGTAACACGAACATCCAAAGTTCCATATACAGCCTATGCATTCCTAGCTTGCATGCATTACATCCTTACACTACTGGATTTATGTTCTTTGCCGAGTGCCTGAGGCACTCGGCAAAGGCCAAATTGCACTCGGCAAAGAACACACGGCAAAAAATTGATCGGCAAAGACCTCTTTGCCGAGTGTCTTTTATCGGGTACTCGGAAAAGAAAAACGACCGTCACGGCGCCGGCCCCGTTGATGGTGGCTTTGCCGAGTGCCAACCCTGCAGGCACTCGGCAAAGATTTTTTATTTTTTTTAAAAAAAAAATCTTTGCCGAGTGCCCCCTGGTCGGCGCTCGGCAAAGTTTGAATTTTTTTTTAAAAAAAACTCTTTGCCGAGTGCCCTCTTGCCGACACTTGGCAAAGTTTGAATTTTTTTTTTTAAAAAAAATCTTTGCCGGGTGCCCTCTGGCCGACACTCGGCAAAGTTTGAATTTTTTTTAAAAAAAAATTCTTTGCCGAGTGCCATGGTCATGGCACTCGGCAAAGCTGGAAAAATGGTTTTCTGAGCACCCATTTTCTCAGCTTTGCCGAGTGCTGTGACCATGACACTCGGCAACGGGGTCCTTTGCCGAGTGCAACACTCGGCAAAGTGACCCAAAACGACAATTTTTAATTTTTTTTATATTCCATCATGACAAATAAATTCATACAATCATATATCTCATTCATCACATATATATCTCATCCATCACATATATATCTCATCCATCCACACATCCATCCGCACATATCACATCCATCACAATATATATCACATATATAATAATAAGTGTTCAAGTCCATCAATAATCCAAGTCCATCAAAGTCTACAAGTGCATCACAAGTATATCACAAGTCCATCACCAAGTGAACAACAAATAAAAAAAATACAACGTGCACTCATCTCGGCCTAAGTGACTGTGGTGAAGGCCCAACTCCATCATTCGGAGGTGCATGAGGATGGATTATTCGAACCACCGTTAGATGGAGACTGCACAAAGGAGAAAAGATTGCATGCGAGACAAGATTATTTGGATAGCTAATCTAGGAAGGTAGAGGCCATACAAGCAAAGCACAAGCGAAAGTAAAAAACTTTCATACTCACAGGAGTAGCTGGAGCTGCAGGACGCGGAGGCAGAGGTGAAACTAACTGCCCAGCTGATAGAGAGAAACCCACACGTTGCCCAAGTCCCTTGTAGGAACTCCATAATGTCCGTCAGCCTCTACGCCTGGGCCTACCTGCTCGGCCCACTCGGCCTCCAGCTGGGCCACCATCCTCTGGTACCCGGCCTTCAGCTCCTGACGTTGCCTCATTTCTTGTTCTAGCCGGGCCTGCAATATTTCACTCTAATGTTTCAGTAATACAAAGTTAATTAAGGTGTGTAAAGATCAATGTATGACGAGTAAAACAGGAATAACCTCGAGTGCGTCGACCCGGTGCTGTGCAGCGGTCGGCCGTGTGCGAATGGCCAGGCTCTCGCTCGTGCTCCATGCTCGGATCTAGGAGAGAGAGGGAGTAGAGGCCATGTTGATGACGCCGTCGTCAAGCCAGAACCGTCCATGCTTCTTGCCTTGCCCCGCCCTCATGACGATCTCTCCATCGAAGTCCTGGGTGCTCGGATCGTGGTCTGACCCATGGAGCGACCTCGCCACCTCAGTGTACTCACTGATGCAGGAGTGGATGCTCGGGTTCGTGTATGCCTCGGGTGGGTCCTCTAGGTTGAAGGAGACGTCGGACGCCGCCTTGCCCTTGTGGGCCATACACCATGCCTGGAAGTCCGAGCAAGCCTGGCCACTATGTGACGCCGACTGCGAGAAAGACAACATGATGAATAGAAATCAGGCAGAACTGAGCGTCATAATAGATAAATGAATTCGCGTACCCCTGCTTGTTTGTATCCGGCGAGGCTGCGGCTGCCTTGATGGTGTGCTGGACCTTGCATTTGCAAACGACGGTCCTGGGCATCCCTGTGCATCTTGAGGTACTCCTCCGTGAACCACCTCTCCACCATCATCGCCCAGCACTCGGGATACGCTTGGCACCACCAGGGAATCATCTACACGTCATCAAGTATTAGACATATAAGAAGATCAAATTAAACCAACTTAATCTCAAAACGAATCAATATTGAAGTTCTTCATTTACCTCAAGGTACTGCTCCCAGGTTAGCTGCATCTCTCTTGTGTCTTTCTTGGTTTTCCTCTCTCCAAGCTTCGACCCGTAGTAGGTTACGATGGCCTAGATGCGCACCTTGTGATGCATGTCGGTGACGAGTTTTTTACAGGCTTTGGTAGTCACCTGCTCCGCCCTGGCCTCAAATCCCTCCTCGCATCTATAATAAGTCTGCATACAAAAGCGATGTATCCATTCATTATTTCAAGAAAAGTCCAATGAATGCGACGTATTGAGCAATGTTGTGCGAGGGAGACTTACCCAAAACTCTGCCTTCACCCGCGCCGCCTTGTTGGGGTACTCCGCATCGATGGCGACAGCGTAGTGGTCAAACGAGTAGGCTGGCTCCATCTTTGATGCGTACGTGACAATGCCAGGGAAGTGTTGCCTGCACAGAAGACCTAGGATGCCGTTGACTAGCCGTGCGCTACCACCTAACACAACCACCCAGTTCCTGCACAAGTGATTAAGAAAAATTATTAGTGTTTTTTTCATCATATCATATGAAGTAGTGATGAAAACATATAAAGTTACTTACTTTTGCCCTTTGGGGCGAATCACTAGGCGTTGGTGAGGAAGTGAAACCTGTGGGAGGCTCGCAGGACCTCGTAAGTAGACACTCGAAGAGGAGTCGGAGGAAGCGGAACCCGTGCCTACCGCCTCCAACTCGTCATCCTCGTGCGGCCCCTCCTCCTCATCCGTCTGCCGAACTAGCTCATCGTCCGACTCATCCATGGGCGCCACCTCCTCCTCTGGCTCCTCCTCACGCGGCGTGGGAGGAGACGGCCCCCTCCTGCGTCTGGCGGTCCTCCTCCTCCTCCTCCTGTCCGATCCCTCCACCGCCCCCTCCGCCTCCTCCTGCAGCCGGCGTGGTCTTTGGTAAATTGAGTTCACGGACCTATGACGGTCGCCCACCATCTTTGTTCAATCACCTACAATAAAAAAGAAAAACAAGACATAATTAGAAATAGGTGCAAAAATGAACAAAATATAATTACAAAAAAACATAGTAATACATGTATTAGAAATATTTGCAAAAATGAACAAAACATAATTACAAAAAATATAGTATTACATGTATTAGAAATAATCTTCATGATTGAGATAAGCTAGATCATAGGTCTCATCATCACTATCAACATTGTCCAACTCATCAACACTATCCGAAGGAGGAATGCTGTCTTTATTGTCATTGCCTAAACGTAATCGCTCAAGCATTTGTATGTCCTTCAGATTTCGCACCTCGTCTCCAGCATCCTCGTCATTATCCCTCTCATTGTCTACTTCCATTTCTATCTCTTCGGTTAAGTCTATGTCAAATCTTCCTTGTAGTCCCTCTTCTTGATAGAACTCTCTATCATATGTGTTTGGGTTGAAGTTGTAATCTTTATCGTTTGGGACAGGTAGTTTACCGTGTGGCGATACCTTGTGCACAATAGAATAACCCTTAAGATGCTCGGCGTCTTTGCACGCGTATGACGTATAATAAACCTGGATGGCCTATTGAGCCACAATGTAGACATCTTTTCCTGGATAGATGGAATCCTGTTGAATCTCGACTAGCCCAAGCTTAGGGGTCCGTCTCGTTACTCTAGGATAAAACCAGTGGCATTTGAATATGACAGGAGTAAGAGGTTTGGAACCATAGAATGATAGTTCATAGATTTCTTCAATTCTTCCATAATAGTCGAGTCCATCAGTGCCGTGCGTAACAACTCCACTGTTTGTGGTTTTTTTATTGGGCCGACTCTGCTCATAGCTTGCTGTGTGAAAACGATATCCATTCACGTCATAACCGGTAAATGACTTGACCCTAACGGCACAGCCTTTTGCAACCTGTCTCAGCTCGTCACTTATAGGCGCATCAGTTTGGGCTTTCTATTTGAACCAACAAATGAAATTAGGGGCTCCCTAGTCCCGCACCCTGTGAAAGAAGGGTATCATTTTCTTACGGGGTAGGTTGCCTTGATCCATGCTAGGATTGACAAAGAAATTCCCTGTACCAACGAGAAACAAGGGGGTTGGACGAAGAAACAAGGACATACGGCGAAATGAAACAAGTTCGTTCAGAACTTACCCAATGAATGGCTGCACCTCAACAAGGTTGGTCAACACATATAGCATGATACTGCGCCACTCTTCATTTTTCAATTGCTTAGTGGTCGATGCACTTGCACTTCCGAGTTGCCCTTGAAAAAGGCCGAGGTTTGATTCATTTTCGCTAGCATTATAACGAGTGGGTGGATTATAAACGCTAGGAAGTTTCTCAGTGTAGTATTTCTCTGTGAAGTTTGACACCTCCTCTAGAATGTATGCCTCTGCAATAGAAGCCTCAATTTTGGCTTTATTTCTATATTTTTTGTGAAGAGTCTTCAGACATCTCTCGATTGGATAGCACCAACGGTTCTGCATGGGCCCCCCATCCGTGCCTCATACAGGAGGTGCACAATCAAATGCTGCATCGGCAAGAAGAAGCCAGGGTGGAAAGATCTTCTCCAACTTACAGAGCAACACGGGTGCCGCTTTTTCTAAGTCATCAATGACGGTCCGAGAGAGTGCCTAAGTTCACTCCCCTCTTTAGAATCGCTGCATACCCATCAGGGAACATTAGCGTCTTGATCCATTCAAGTACTTCCCTCCTTTGGTCCTTTTTCAAGACGAAATCGGCCTTAGGCCTTCTCCAGGTCTTGCCACGACTAGGAGGCTGCATCTCTTGATTTGGTCTATCGCACAATGTTGCTAGGTCCACTCTAGCCTTAGGGTTGTCCTTAGACTTTTTAGTGTCCATGAGTGTTGCCCAAAGTGCCTTGGCGACATTCTTTTCAGTGTGCATTACATCAATGTTATGTGGTAGAAGAAGGTCATCGAAATAGGGGAGCCTCGTCATGCCCGAGATATGAGTCCACATATGTTGCTCACCATATCCCACAAAACCACCTTCTTCATTGCGCATGAGAGCATCTATCTGAGCATGAACCTCGGCACCTAGTCATCATACGCGGTGCAGGGTTTGTCACTTTGACACCTTTCGTAAAGTTCTTGATGTCAAGTCTGAATGGATGGTCAAGAGGTAGGAATTGATGATGTCTGTCGAACGACGAATACTTGCCATCCTTCTGCAACCAAATGAACCTCACACCTTCCTTGCATATTGGGCATGGGAACTTTCCATGAACACACCAGGCGTAGAATATCCCATACGCCAGGAAGTCATGCAGGGAGTAGTGGCACCAAACGTGCATTTTGAAGGTTGTCTTTGTAGCTCGATCGTATGTCCATACCCCTTCGTCCCAAGCACAGACCAATTCATCAAACACGGGCTCCATGAACACACCCATATTACTTCCTGTGTGTCTAGGAATTATCAACGACAAGAATAACTTATGTCGTTGAAAGGAGACACCGGAGGAGATTAAGGGGGATAACGAAGATGGGCCAACATATGTATGGGGCAGCCATCATTCCATAAGGATTGAACCCATCTGTTGTCAGCGTGACACATACATTACGAGCCTCATCTGCTTTGTCACGATGTTTGTCATTAAAGCGGATCCAAACTTCATCATCGGATGGATGTACCATCTTGTCAGGATTGTACCGTTTGCCATTTTTGTGCCATGTCATCTGTTTCGCGGATTCCTCGGTCATGTATAGCCGTTGGATCCTCGGTAGGAACGGAAGGTACCATAGGATTTTCACGGGGATCGTAAGTTGCCTCTTCTAGCCATCATCAGAGTCTACCTCTAGGTACCTAGAGGATTTACACTTTGGACAGAACTTTGTATGCTTGTGTTCTTTCCTAAATAGGACACACCCCTTCGGACAAGCATGCATCTGCTCATACGGCATCTTAAGTGCACGAAGGAGTTTCTGTGACTCGTACATGCTCTTTGGCAGAATGTGGCCCTCCAGAAGCAGGGTGCCAATCACGGCCAACATCTTATCGAAGCCAGGTCCACTCAAGTTTAACTCGGACTTCAACCCCATTAAGCATCCAGTTGAGACACCGTTGACCGATCATGAAGGGGTTTCTGTGCTGAGCCCATCATGTCGTAGAACGCCTGTGCGGCTGCCTCCATCTCCTCCTTCTCACGTCCCTCATCGAACTGTCCTTGGTGAAAGTCATCTAACATGTCTGCTACCCCCGCATCAGCATCAAAAGCCTTCCACCTGTGGTCTCACCATCCTCCTCTCTCATATGATGGGCTTCACCATAGTGGACCCACTGGGTGTAGTCCGGCGTAAATCCATTCTTCACAAGATGTTTACCCATTTCCACCTTGTTTACCCTTCTCCTGTTTCCACATTTGCTGCAGGGACACAAAACTAGGCAATGTCCTTTAGCAGCCTTGCCAAATGCACTATTCAAGAAAGCATTGGTCTTGTTCATCCATTCCGTGGTGTAATCACTCTGACTTCTCCAGCTCATGTACATCCACTGACGATCATCCATCCTCTAACATATGTATCAGCGAGTAATGTAACCATCAATTGCATCTACATGGTGTTCCTACTGTCTAATAGGTAAGGATAGGTCCTAATCCCACCCATGGATGCGTAGATGAGGTTAGTTTCCATGCTCTACTCCTATCCGAGACAGAATTTCAGCGGCACCTCCCCGCTGTTCTCTAGATACACGTCCTGCCAAAGAAGAGTGCGTATCCGGAGAACAACAGGGAGGTGATGCCAAAACTCTGTCTCAGGACTAGAGCAGACCATGGAAACTAACCCATCTACGCATCCGTAGGCTGTCCAAAAAACGTGGATAATCCGAAACAGATACGGTCATAGATATGCAAAGATCTGCATACCTCTAACCGTATCTCTTTCGAACGGGAGACGCCTAACTGGGTTACACGATATACGACCATGATACGGAAAGAGGGGTTATACCTAGGGTGGCGGCGGAGTTAGGCTAGCGGGGCTATGGCGGGTCGGTGCAGTGGCGAGACGACGCGGTGCAGGCAGACCTGGCATGGCGACGGGAACTCCGACTCGGCTCCGACGAGCTCTTCTCTACAAAAATGGAACAAAATACTGTTATTTAAAAAAAATCGACTAGAACCTCCCCTGCACAGGTGAGGTTTCCAAAACCTGCAAAAAAACAATAGCACGATGGCCGACAAGCACATATGTCTCAAGAGAAACCATGTAGTTTGGATATCAATCCATGCAGAAGAATATATCCTAGTAGTACCACTACTTCTACTACTACTTCCACTATTGCTACTACTACTACCACTAGTTCTACTACTACTACTACCACTATTGCTACAACTACTACCACTAGTTCTACTACTACTACTACCACTACTTCTACTACTACAACCACTAATTCTACTACTACTACTACCACTAGTTGTACTACTACTACCACTACTTCTAATACTACTACTACCACTAGCACTACTAGTACAACTAATACTACTACAACTATCACTACCATGACAACAACAAGAGAGAAGGCATACCTGACTGGGCGCCGAGGGTAGGGGCGGGCGGTCCACGAGGCACGGCTAGCGCGGGCAGCACGGGCGGCCAAGCGGCGCAGGGTAGCACGGGCGCGCGGGTGGCCGGGCGGCGCGGGCGGATGATGGTGCGGGCAAGCGGCCGATGGCGCGTGCGTGTGTCGTGTGTGCGGGGTGCGTGGCCGGCCCAGCCGGGAGGGGTTAAATCCCCCCTTTGCCGAGTGCCCCCGATCTAGCACTCGGCAAAGGGGTTTTTAATTTTTTTAACCGTCCTCTTTGCCGAGTGTCACCTAGCCTAGCACTCGGCAAAGTAGTTTTTTTTTAAAAAAAAAATCTTTGCCGAGTGTCCTAGATCTAGCACTCGGCAAAGATTTTTTTTTTGGAAAATACTTTGCCGAGTGCCCCTGACACGGCGCTCGGCAAAGAATTTTTTTTGAAATGTCTTTGCCGAGTGCCCCTGTGAAGGCACTCGGCAAAGAGGAAATTTTTTAAAAAAATTCAAAACCCTCTTTGCCGAGTGCCTTATTCTTGGCACTCGGTGAAGACCCCCTTTGCCGAGTGCCATGTCCCTGGCACTCGGCAAAGTTTTTTTTTTATTTTTGGCCTCCAAATTTTTTGTGCAGCCCTTTTAAAGTACCAGGAACTCCTAGTTAAAATTTGAGGATTTTTTGTGGCTTTTTGATATATTTAGTTACTTTATTTTGTTTACTTGAATTTTTTTCAAAAAATATAAATTTGAACTGCACGTGGTACGAATAATAGAATTTAATGATTCAAAAAATGATAGTCATGTTACTAAGTGTAGTGTGAGGCCGTATCCAGGAACAGACCCAAAATTTCAGACATCTTGTTCATGAAACATGACCGCGAACTTGCATGCAAAGTGTTTTTAAATTCTATAAAAGATATCACATGTGGAGATGTTCTGGTTTGTAAGCATCGTACGTGACAACGTGCACCAAATCTTCTCAAATTTTTATCATAGCCTCCACATACGATATCACAACATCTCAATAAGTTTCATGATTTTTGGACTTCGTTTGCTTTTTATAGAATTTAAAAACACTTTGCACGCAAGTTCGCAGTCATGTTTCGTGAACAAGATGTCTGAAAATTTTGGGTCCGTTCCTGGATACGGCCTCACACTACACTCAGTAACATGACTATCATTTTTTGAATCTTATTCGTACCACGTGCAGTTCAAATTTATATTTTTCGAAAAAATTCAAGTAAACGAAATAAAGTAACTAAATATATCAAAAAGCCACAAAAAAATCTCCAAATTCTAACTACGAGTTCCTGGTACTTTAAAAGGGCTGCACAAAAAAATTGGAGGCCAAAAACAAAAAAAAACTTTATCGAGTGCCGGGGCATGACATTCGGCAAAGGGGGTCTTTGCCGAGTGCCAAGAATAAGGCACTCGGCAAAGAGGGTTTTGAATTTTTTTTAAAAAAAAATCCTCTTTGCCGAGTGCCATTTCGAAAAAAAAAATTCTTTGCCGAGCGCAGTGTCAGGGGCACTCGGCAAAGTATTTTTCAAAAAAAAAATTTGCCGAGTGCTAGATCTGGGACACTCGGCAAAGAATTTTTTTAAAAAAAACTTCTTTGCCGAGTGCATAACAGCAGACACTCGGCAAAGAAGGACGTGGCCGAACACCGTTACAGCGGGGCAGCCTATGCTGAGTGCCGCGCTTTTGCCGAGAGTCTGGCACTCGGCAAAGAAGTCCTTTGCCGAGAGCCTTTTTTTTTGCCGAGTGCAATTCTTCGTCGAGTGCGGCACTCGACAAAGAAGGTCTTTACTGAGTGCCCTATTTTTAACACTCGATAAAGCAGTTTGCACTCGGCAAAGATCCCGTTTCCAGTAGTGTTAGCTTGCACTTGAAGTAATCGCTGTGGTGGCATGCAGCGCAAAGACACAAGGAAGCTTTTCCGCGTGGATGGATTGAATTGAAGAAAAAAAAAAGTGTGGTTTCATGAATATAATCGTGCACTAATGTCAATTTTCTAAGCAACGGTCCATACAGTACAGCCGCTTTTATATAAATTATTAAAATCTTCAAATTATTTTAGGTCTACTCTTTATATCTTTAGGCAGTGTTCGTTAAAATACTGTATGGAGCATACTAATACACAGATAAAGCATCTCGAGAGAGAAAAAACAGCGAAAAGAATTGTACGCGAGCTCTGGGATCGGGTGTGAAAAGCAGCCGGTTGATGAGTGGCTCTAGCAGCCGCCTGTCAGTGCATATGAACTAAGATTGCAGCGGCATGCAACACTGAAGAGTGAATAGCTCAGCTGTTCAGCTACCACACTTCATTTCAGGGCAGTAGACCAGTAGCTGTAGAGGAGGGAGTTCTTCGACGTCGTCGACGGCCATGTCGGAGGCGACACTGGAGGACACGCCGACATGGATCGTGGCGTCCGTGTGCTCCGTCATCGTCCTCATCTCCTTCGTCTTCGAGCGCGCGCTCCATCACCTCGGCAAGGTGAGGAACAAAACGCACCCTCCTTGAAAACCTTCACATGCATATCCACGCAGCATGCACCGCCGGCGAGCTGACGAGTCCGATCCGGGCACGTGTCGCGAGCGCAGGCACTGGAGCGCCGGAGGAAGACCCTGTACGAGGCGCTACTGAAGCTCAAAGAAGGTTAGTTTGGTGGTGGTCATCGTCGATCGTGTGCTCTGCGTTTGTGCATCTCGATGATATGCTTGACTGTAACAGTGGCTCTCATCTCCGTCAATTTGTAGAGCTCATGCTGCTGGGGTTCGTCTCGCTGCTCCTCGTCGTCTTCCAGGAGTTGATACAGAAGATCTGCATCGACGAGAGCCTCATGGAGCACTGGCTGCCGTGCCGGGGCGCGCCCGCCGCCACCTCGGCGTCGGCGACGGCTCATCACGGCGTCTCGTCCTCCGCAGTCATCAATGGCGGGAGGAGGATGCTCAAAGGCGGCGGGGCAGCTTTTGGGCACTGTTCAAGCGAGGTAAGCGCGTAATCTATGCCGATTGAGTTCGAAAGATCTTTTCAAAAGACGATGCATATATTCGCTAGGACATTTCTGACTAATTCGTCACCATATGCAATAACCCTGTTGAGGGTTGTTGTTAGCTTTGCTAACTATATTGCTTGCCACTCGCAAACGATTTGATGTAGCAGGCCAACAACCGGTTGTACCAAAATTCATGTCGTCTTAACGAAACACGGGTTCAATCCCCGTTTGGGAAAAAAAAACTCAACTGCATGTTCAAGTAATTTAGTGCATAATTTAGTTAGAAAATGTGTTAAGGGAAAAGCTAATTTGAGCTTCATCATTTTTTTTTTTTTTGCGAATAAGCTTCATCATTTTTTTTTGTGTGTGTCAGGGAAAAGTTCCGTTGCTATCACTTCACGCCTTGGAGCAGGTTCACATTTTCATCTTCGTCCTAGCCATCACTCAAGTCGTTCTCAGCGTCGCCACCGTCCTCCTGGGACTTCTACAGGTTAATTAGTCCATTCTATCATAGCAATTCGTCTATGTATCTTCTTCCTCAAACATGATTCATCTAGTATCTTAGTATTTGGCAAACAAAAAAACAACCGACGTTAATTCTCAAGATCTAGAAATTACCACATTAATTAGACAATACCTAGAAAACTTTGGGTCCTTTGAAACGCACGAATTTCACATGAACCAAATAGGAATTTTCTTGGAACCAGTTCAATTCATAGGAAAATGTGTAGGATTTTACTGAATCCTTGCGTACTAAAGGGGTCCGATCCTTTGGATTGAAAAAACACAGAAAAATACAAGATCGAACAATGGATGGAGCCAAAAAAAAAAAACAAAGAGATTTGTTGATGCAAAAGGAAACCATGAGGTTGAGCATCTTGGTAGAATTTCTCCAAATTCGTATGAAACAAGCTATTCCAAAGGAATTTCATAGAATTTGATTTTGTAGGAACCAAATCCTTTGTTCCAAACAGCTTCATATAAAACTTTTCTATAGTATTTTAGTTCTTTATAATTCATCTATTTTTCCTTTGTTCCCAAAGGGTCGTGTTCTCTTTTCTGTATTGGGATGTGTGGGGAATACACAGTACTACCGAACATGCACACGTGCGTGTACCCTACTTTTTTGGAAAATTTTTCAAGAAAAACTGTGCGACACTAGGTATCCACGCTGGTGGGTAGCGCACCACTGGATAGTTTTACCACCGGACCAGAGGATCTCTATTGGTTTTCTCACGTCTAATAAAACTTATGGAAAAATTCTTCCTGTCTTTAAAACAAAGGTTGTATCAAAACTATAATTTGATGAATGTGGTATATTAGCTACTATAAATGGTACCTCTCTAGTTATAAATTGTGTGACATCTCTTGATACTTTTCAAAGAGCTTCATAGGAAAATTTCCAAAGGCTTGTATTTTTCCCCTGTTGGGACCTGGAATAGTGGTTGTACTCTCTCTTTTGGTTTTCTCTCGTCTAAAAAAACTTGTAGAAAAATTCTTGTGGTCCTAAAAAAATGGTTGAATAAAAAGTACAACTTAATGAATGGTAAAATTGGTAGTACCTCCCTAGTTATAAATTGTGGCATCTCTTGGTACCTTTCAAAGGACCGTAGAGAAAACCCGTAAACTGAAATGTTAACTCAACACTAATATAGTAATTTACATGTTCAGATGCGGATATGGATGCACTGGGAGAACACCATTCAGGAAGAGGGCAGCTCTGGTAGGGCGACCAATTTCCTCTTTTTTTTTTTTTTTTGTGGCCTTTTGAGAGTCCAATGAGGCTAACTGAATAACTGATGCACATCACTAACTAACTGCAGCTCCCAAGATGATCGCCCGTGTGCAGAAAATCAGGTTCGTCCAGGACCGGTGTAAGGGGTACGAGAAGGCCACCTGGGTCATAATATGGCTGGTCTGCTACTAGAACAAATCTCTGCTTCATTTTTTGATGAATGTCTGAACTTCAGTAAGAGAGCTCTTCTTCCTTCCAGCGTTCCTTCTTCAAGCAGTTCTACGGATCAGTATCCAACGACGACTACATTGCGATGAGGCTTGGTTTCGTCATGGTACATACTACTACTCTACTAGTACTTGGCATTATTCATGCTGTCGTTTTTCTCTTTCAGACCTCTCATCCATGTGCAGATGTGCTCTTTCTGATCTCTCTCTCTCTCTCTCATGGTGGGTGCCATGCAGGAGCACTTTAGGGGGCACCCCAAGTTCAATTTTTATGACTACATGATCAAAGCTCTCGAGAAAGATTTCAAGAGAGTAGTTAGTATAAAGTAAGCCTGTGTATTTGGTGGGTGCAGGTTGTTGTTCTTCGGAATTTATGCTTTCTAGGAGCCTCAGAACTTATTCTACGACTGGCACATTAGTGACTTGCCTTTGTTCTAATGTATGTAGATGGTATTACTGGATTTTTGTGATGATCTTTTTGCTAGTCAATGTCACCGGTATGCTTTTTTTTCCCTGATGACGTCAGTCATCTATATGTTCTCACTTTTTTGGTCCAGTGGTGCCTGTATTTTTAGTAGCACTTACAATGATACTAATCTACAATTTGTTGATTCAGGGTGGCATTCCTACTTCTGGATCTCATTAGTTCCACTGGCTGTAAGAACTATTAATCCTTACTGATACTCTCATGCTAGAAGAGTATTTATTTGCCTCTTTATTTGTGCTAATTACCACTACTATATGATGCCCTTTATCATTTGTCACAGTTGCTGCTTCTGATTGGAACAAAGCTGGAGCACATCATAAACAAGCTGGCCTACGAGGTGGCCTCGAAGCACGCCGCTGGGCAAGGGGAAGGGGGCATCGTCGTGAGCCCTTCAGATGAGCTGTTCTGGTTCCACAGCCCACGGCTGGTGCTTGTCCTCATCCACTTCATCCTCTTCCAGAACGCCTTCGAGTTCGCGTATTTCTTCTGGACACTGGTTGGTAAACATATGGCATTGGCATGCATGCAATCTCTGTTTCAAATATAATGTGGCTACGCTACGCCGTCGATCCATTTGGCCAGTGACGACGATTTGCCGCATCATTCCTGATTCAGGTGATGTTCGGCGTCAACTCCTGCATCATGGACAGTCTAGGATACAGCGTATCGCGAATCATCATATGGTACTAAGAACATCACTGTTGATCTCTCCTCTTCAGGCCGTCTTGTTAGATAGATGTCAATGTTCATCGACCTGATGACGTTTTCTTGTGGTTGCATGGTTGGTTCATTCTTTGCTCTTCAGCGTCGTCGTCCAGGTGCTCTGCAGCTACAGCACGCTCCCGCTCTACGCCATTGTGTCCCATGTCAGTAGTAGGATGCATGCTTATACATGACTATACTTTTTTTTTTGCGTGTGTGTTTCGCATTCTAATTCTAACAATAAACACGTACCTGTGTGAAATAAATGTGTTGTCAGATGGGGAGTTCGTTCAAGAGCGCTGTGTTCGCGGACGACGTCGCCGAGCATCTCAGAGGCTGGGCCGATGGCGCTCGGAGGCGCGTGCGAAGATCTGCCACGGATGTCGACGCCAGTTGCCTTGGTACGCCGGCGGCGGGACGGGGCTGGGAAGGCGCCGCCGGCTGGAGATCATTGATGGCCGGGAGGAGCCGCCCAACCCAGCAGCTTCGGAGCATCTCCTTCTGAGTTCTGGCTTCTGACGGAGGAAGGAATTGAAGGGCGTCAAGCCGCGCAATCTCTGCACTGCAGCACGCGTATGCTCGCAGTCCGTCTTCATTTGGGTATTGGGTTTGACTGGACAGCGAGCAATGGTTACTAGTACCAGCTGACTGAAAGAGTCGAGGTTGCATATGTGGTTGTGTTTTTGCTCCAGGACTGAGGGTAGCTTAGCTAGTTCCTGATTTGAGAGGCTGAGCTCTGTTCATCAGCGTTGTTCTTTTTTTTTGTGGAAATGGTTGATTATGCCGTTTTGAATTAAAGATTGTAGTCTAGGTCCTAGAATCTACTCCTGTTTTTTTTTCAATTAATAAAGTGTGAAACAAGGGTTTAATAAATTAATAAAAGGTACTGCAAGCGTTCAAATTTGATCTTAAGCTGTGGGCCAACAAAAATTTCTGTAACTAATATATGATCAAAATCTGAAACCCAAAATCTATATTCATGACGTCACAACTCACATCGGGTGAGCTATATAACAATAACTTTTTCTTTAACTTTTTTGTGAGGAGCTACATACAACCTACAATACTAGCTGATATAATTTTAGCGTAAAGTTTCAACTCACATTAAAGAAATAGCAGTGGCATGATCAACCATTTTGAGTTACACATTAATATTCTATGATATTCCCTCGGTTCTAAATTACAAGTTTAACTAAAATTATAGAGAGAAATACAAAGATTTATGACATCAAATACGTATACTTAGTTGCTATTGTTTATATAAATTTAGTCAAACTTAAGATGCTTTGACTCTCCAAGATTCTTGGAATAACTTGTAATTTGGGACGGATGGAGCAATAAATTACATAAGTTGCTACTTTTTTTAGATAAATTTATATACTTTGACTGAAACATTGTAACATGTATGCATTGATAGTTTAATTTAGTCACCTACAATCCAGCTTACACAGTCCGGCGTAGATCCAAACAAATGATACCCTTGCTAGCTAATTAACCTGTGCACTTCCTTGCATATTAAGTAATTGCAAGTGAGTAAGTGACCTGCAACGCAATAGAATAACCAAACGTGCTTCATGCATGCCATTTCGACTTTGAAGTATATATAAGAACAATCCATACACATATCTACCTTTAAATCTCAGTTGTTGGCTCAAGTACAGCACGGTATGCGCATTGATCCACCGAAAAGGGAAAAAGGGAGAATAATGCTTGGGAAAAAAAATAGAGAACAGCGCTTGAAGCGCGATGTTGCTATATCGGAGTAATTTAAAACCTGATGCTTAGCCTGAGAATGATACTTGTTGAGGGCCACTTCAGCCTGTCTGCAGCATAGCGAGTCGATCACTTGTCTGGAACTGGAAGTATGCTAGGCGATCACGAGGGGCTGCTCCGACTCAGATCCTGGGCCGTGGGAGGAGCTGCCGGAGATCGACCGCTGGCGATGCCGGAGCCGGAGGAGACGTCGCTCGAGGGCACTCCGACATGGATCGTGGCGTCCGTGTGCTCCGGCATCGTCCTCATCTCCTTCGTCTTCGAACGCGCGCTCCATCGCCTCGGCAAGGTGAAAAATCTACTACCCATTCCGAAATCAACCTTCCTTCGCCAGCTTCCGATCCTGTGTAGAGCTTCTCGATCTGCTGCTTGGCGGTGAATCTGACAAGTGACAAGTCCGGCCGATCGCGCATGCAGGCACTGGAGCACCGGAGGCAGACCTTGTACGAGGCGTTGCTGAAGCTCAAAGAAGGTTATTAGCTAGCCGTCGTTGTCGTGCTCGTACCGACTGCAGCTGGTCCTGTGTGCGTACGTTGTCTCTCATGGGCCATATCCACCGTACCCTACCTGCAGAGCTGATGCTGCTCGGGTTCGTCTCGCTGCTGCTCGTCGTCTTCCAGGACGTGATCCAGGACATCTGCATCGACGAGAGCCTCATGGAACGCTGGTTGCCGTGCCGGGGCGCCTCGTCGGCGGCGGCACACCATCACCGCAGTATCTTTTCCATCTTTGGCCGTGACGGCGCCGGCAGCGCGAGGAGGAGGATGCTACAAGGAAGACCAGCCTCGGAGCACTGTTCAAACAAGGTAGTAATGGATACGAGCTCGAGACTATCATGAGCATCATCATCAGCTTCCTCCGTACCAAATGGGCCGGAGGCCTTTGTTCTCTTCCAATTTTAGGACCAAGAAAAGAAGTTCTGGGCCCATACCCGCCCTCCTCTTGACATGCCTCGGCCTTTCAGGGACAAGTCCCACTGCTCTCGCTTCCGGCCTTGGAACAGATCCACGTCGTCTTCATTTTTGTGCTGGCCATCACTCATGTTGTTCTCAGCGCCATCACCGTGCTCCTGGGGCTTCTTCAGGTTATTACTAGCCTATTCCATAAGACCATAACCTTCTGAATCTTTCCAAGGTTAACCTGCAGCTCCTCTAAGATTTATATGTCCAGATGCGCAAATGGATGCACTGGGAGAACGCCATCCAAGAAGAGGACGACAGTGGTAGGACAGCGATTCCAACCTGTGTATCAGAAATTCAGAATTCCTTTTTTCCTTTTCTTTTCTTTTTTTACTTCAGCAACTCAATAAGATTACTAACTGATGCCATGCATCAATCAACTGCAGCTCCTAAGATGATCAGCCGAGTGCAGAAAATCAAGTTCATACAGGACTGGTGCAAGGGACACCAGAAAGTCGCCGTGGTCATAATATGGATGGTCTGCACTAGCACTGATCATCCCATCTATGTTACTCCTACTGCTTTGTGCACATTACTAGTGTTGAATAATGCTTGGACTTCAAGAGGTGATATACTTTTCTTTTAGTTTTCAGCGTTCATTCTTCAAGCAGTTTTACGGATCACTAACGGAGGATGACTACGATGCCATGAGGCTTGATTTCGTCTTGGTAAATCATGATGCTACATGGCATTCATTCATGCCATATATTATCGTTCGCTCTTCTTTCTGTATTATGCAGAAAGAAGAGCGAACACATGAGGAGCCACCCAAAATTCAACTTTTATGGCTACATGATCAAAGCTCTCGAGAAAGATTTTAAGAGAGTAGTTGGCATAAAGTAATATAAGTTGGTCTCATGTGACTGCTGTTCTTCAGGACTTGAGTGGCAGTTTAACAACTATACCTTCAATCTGTTCTACTGCAGATGGTATCATTGGATATTTGTGATGATCTTTCTGCTCCTCAATGTCACCGGTAGGACTAAATTTTCTTGCTTGGCCAGAATTTAATTTTGTTCACATGTTTCTTGGTCCCGTATCAGTATTATATTTTCTTATTAATACAGCATTCACAAAGACAAAGGTGCCGTTTATATTTTACTTCAATTTCTGGGTTCAGGATGGCACTCTAACTTCTGGATCTCAGTAATCCCGTTGTCTGTAAGTACTACCAGTGCGATTCTAAGTACAAGCAGAGCTTCTGGATCCTGAACTAACCCTGTATAAAAAAGACTAGTGTTATGAGGTTTGCAATTCTTTGCATTTGCTGCTGAAGTAGTTCTGTCCTGTTCCCAGCTGCTGCTTCTGATCGGAGCGAAGCTGGAGCACATCATAAACAAGTTGGCCTACGAGGTCACCACGAAGCACACTGCTGCTGCCGAGGACGAAGAGGGTGGCGTGCGCATGGACGGCATGGCATGGTCATGAGCCCTTCAGACGACCTGTTCTGGTTCCGGAGACCCCGGCTGGTGCTCATCCTCATCCACTTCATCCTGTTCCAGAACGCCTTCTTCTTCTGGACGCTGGTAAGCACAAGCATCAGCCATGCATGCAGATGCAGTCAATGCAATGAAACTCGCGTTATGTTTTGTATATATGCAGGAGACATTCGGCGTCAATTCCTGCATGATGGACGGACTGGGATACAGCGTGTCAAGAATTGTCATATGGTACCAATTGAGAACCTTAATCCATCATGCATCCTTCTCATCTCACGCTGAATGATTCGTCAATCAGTCATCCAGGTTTGCGAGATCAATGTGCAGCGATCTAGCTAACGCTTGCTTCTTCTGTGCCTCTTTTCTCTGTTCCTCGTCAGTGTCATCGTGGAGGTCCTCTGCAGCTACAGCACGCTCCCTCTCTACGGCATCGTCACTCATGTGAGTAAGTAGGCCGGCCAGCAGTAAAGAGCAGCCACTCATCTGTTTCACTTTGCTACCAGTAGCGCACTGATCTAGTGATCTGTGGATATCTGATCTTGGTCACACAACCTAATCAATGAATGATGCACTGCAGATGGGGAGGTTCAAGAGCGCCGTCTTCGCGGACGATGTCGCGGAGCACATCAGAGGCTGGGCCGACGGCGCGCGGAGGCGCAACAGGGTGGCCGCCGCCGTTGCCGTTGCCAGTGATGCTGGCTGTCGGCTGGTAGCGGAGCCGAGCGAGGAAGCAACCGGCTGCACAATTTTGTGCGACGAAGCAACCTGAACTTGTCTGGGACAGCGAGCGTATTTCGTGCACGAAACTCTCTGTTTGTTATTACGGAAAAAACTTGAAACAATTTTGCTATATCTAATATTTTTTCTCCGTGGTTTGGAAAAATTATGTGAATAGGATTATTTCGATTTATCGCAAATAATTTAAGTAGTGGACCATAATAAAGTTATGATTTTCAGCCCTGGTATTCTTTTTAGAGATTTGCCATGGTGAATTTTCAAAAAGCACAAAATGAGACCGAACGAATTAAAGCTAATCAACGCATTAAGTGTAAAGTCTATTAATTAGAGTAGTATATAAACATCTATCCATTCTGGACGAAAATTTCCATTGAATTGGGTTGAGCGACGTCTTTTGAGGTATGGACCATAACTGCATCTAGTAGATTGCCCTAAACAAGTATTTAAAAATGGACCTTGACCACTGCTGCTCTACTGGAAACTGCTAGTAGCCTATAATATACTCCTTCCGTCCAAAAAAATACAATTCTAGATTTTGGATAAGTCAAAATTCTAAAATTTGATTAAGTTTATAGAAAATAGAATTGATATTTATATATCTAAATAAAATTATTATAAAAATATATTTTATGACTATTCTGATGATATTTATTTGATATCATAAATTTTGTTATAGATTACTTAAAATCAAAATTATTTAACTTCTCAAAAAGTAAAAAATTATAATTTTTTATATAGGGAGAGTAATTGGCATTCAATACGGAACACAGATCCAATGCCTTTTAGATACATAATTTTACATATCATATAGATATGCATAATAAAAGCGATGCACTTAGAAAAGTCAAAACGACCTATAATTTAGGACAAAGTACGGTATTTTTCATTAGAAAAGTATTATTTTGATTTTTGTAACCGTTTTCGTCGTGGTGAGCTGGTATTCGCTCGCCTATATATCACACGGTCGATCACCAACTCACCTGGAAATTGATATATGGCCTTGGAAATATAAATGTAACAGTCTGAATTTGTTGACCCGCCCGGTAAAATAAACTGTAATGTAGTTTATTAAACCAAATGTTGTGTGTTGTATCTAGTATATATCATAGTATCAATCAGAGTGCATAAATGATGAGAACTACTGGAACAAATAAAATGTTAAATAATTTAACGTTCTCTGAACTTATGTACCCACCTTGCTCCGATTCCCTGCAAATTTGCGTGCGTCAGAATTGCATCGACTTGAGCGAGCCTGGCCTGCCTGGCCTGCCTTTGCTGATTCCCGTTGGCATTGCAGACGTCGACGAGTGCAGAGACAAGCTGGCGTGCAGCGTGCTCCTGCCCGCACTGCTCGTGCAAGAACACGTGGGGTGGTTTCGACTGCAAGTGAAACCGCGGCATGATCTACATCAAGAACGAAGACACCTGCATTGGTGAAGCCATCATCAACCACCTTTCTTCTCATGCTCCTCCTCCTTCTGTTATTCTTCTTGCTGAAGAGTTAACGATCGGCTGCCTGCTGTTCAACGTCCAGCCAAGAAAATGTCGGCGTTCGGGTGGCTCGTCACCACACTGGTCCTGTCGTGCGTCGCCGGATACGTGTTCTACAAGTACAGGCTCAGGGTAGGGACCGAGCGATCTCTTCCCCAATCCAAGCAGCAGACACACAGCTGGTTCTTTCTTCCTTCCTTCCTGACCGTGGATTCCCACTGTCTTGTGTTGCAGCGATACATGGACTCGGAGATCATGGCGCAGCAGTACATGCCCCTGGACAGCCAGCACAGTGAAAACCAGCGCTGAGGACGGAGGCGGCCCAGCAAGCGTAGTTAGGCATGTGACAACAGATCTTGCACGTTCTGCTTCTGTTACAGAGAGGTAAACAGTTAAACACAGGTATAGGGGAAGAAACATAGATTAGATGAGACGTGATCATCAGTGATTTTTTTTTAATTTTAACACTTTTTGAAAACTAATTTTAAATTTAACACTGTCTGTTTTTTTTCAAAACTAACACTTTTGGCCGCGCCTATTGCCATGGTGCGGCCAAAAGGTGGCGCGGCGCGGCAGGGGGCTGACGTGGCGACGACCGGAAAGGTTGACGGTTGACGTGGCAGGGCCTGCCACGCCACCCATCTTGGCGCGGCAGTGTCGCGTCACGGAACATGGCGCGGCGGTACCTAGACGGTTTAATCGAAACTTTCCGCGCCGATAGTGGGAGTTAGTATAGGTATTGCTTGACGTAAAATCAGTAGTGGATTTTTTTCTGTCTTTTGTTGAATCTTTTTCACGCCCGAATAGAGAATTTGATAAGCCAATGATTTTTTTCCGTCTTTCATAATACGGTTAACCTCCATGTTAACTAATCGATTATGAAAAATTGAATTGGATTGAAACGGATATTTTTTAAGGGAACTTATTTTTTTGGCTTTTTTGCCCCATATTATAGGATCGGCAGCGACGTGACTATGGACCCCGGCGTCGAGATACCCCGGGACTGCCGCTTCCCGAACTAGTTGCTACTTAATCTCGCCGGCAGTGCTGCCGCGACGCATTGAAACGAATATGAAGCAAATAAATGAAGTCCGTGCGCAAGTTGACAAGCTGTCACATAACATATTAATTGGTTTGACATAAGTTCGACATAACATAACTAACTAAGCCTGCAAGTTTCGGACGCCAATATTGATTCGACCTAACAAACTAAGACCCATGAGTGTAAGGATCCCTCGGACGTCTCTGTCTCTTTGGATTTGTTGACAACACATTGGGAGTGTAGCCAACGTCGGTGTGGTCACGTCACCTGTGCGTATGGCTCATACCCTGCAAGTATATGATATGCACGATTACTTAGAATTCTTTATGATCGTTAGTTCATGTAGCCTACGTATTTAAAGAAACTACCTTTGTTAGTACCTGTGAGGTTCATTGGGTACCAAACGGGGCACCACCTAGCTGAGACATGTCGATCTCGTCCTGTGGCCAATCGTCCCACTGGTCGTGCTGTGTAACACCCCTAGTGTTACGATCTCGTTTAGCACCGTGATTTAGGCCTAAATAAAATTTTCAAAACGAGTTCTCGGAATTTTTGGATTTAAAATGTACTTGATGCGATAAGTGAATCATGTGTGACTTAGTTTCGTGGACTCAAATAAACGCCCAAGTTAAATTACTCGGTGCGTAAAAATATTTAGGAATGTCCGACGACGATTCTAGCAAATGGTTTGTTCGGTTAGATTAAGCATGAAAATCAACTTTTATAAATAAAATAAAATCCACGGGTTTATTTTGTTAAGCACGAACGGACGAGAAAGAGAGCGCAGCAGCTTCGTTTATTTTTCCGACGATTACTGTCTCGTTCTCATCGTGGCCCTGCAATTTGCTGCATTGCAAAGTCTCCTCATCCATCCGCATCCATGCTTTCTAGCTTTTGCTTTGCTTCTCTCTCAGACTTGATTACTTCTGTCTACATTTGTCGAGCCACTCCTTGTTTTCCCTCCCTCACTGCTTGTCTCTGTTTCTCTGATTGCCTGCTTTGCTTGTCTCTATGGCCGCGGTCTTGTCTGTGCCAACCGGCACGCCCTGCTGGCCACGTTGGGCTTGGCCGTCCTGCCGTCGTGTTTAAGAAGTAACTGAACCCGCACGCGTTTCCTTGCTTGTTCGTCTTGAGCTAGTCTGCGAATGATCTTCTCCTTCTCCCTTCTTAATTTAATTAGCACGCATACACTCTCTATTGCTGATCAACCCCGTTGGCACGACAAAGACACACTCGAGTACAAGTCCATCATGAATCAACTATAGGATGTTGCCTGTGGCTCGGTATGCCTAAGTGAAGTGCAACAGTGGAGCTAATAATACAACTCAGCACAAGACTTCCAAAGTCATGGACGGATGCAAAAGGAGTTTTGAACAGCTTCAGTTATTTGCTTATTGTCTGTGCGAATGCTGATCAGTGCATTGATGAAAATGACATGCTCGTCAAGTGGCAGTATTTAAGTGTCGTGTTATTCGTCTTTGAAATAAAAAAAAACGAAGTGTAGTGTTCGTCGAGCACCCACAAACACATGGACAATTCCAGCCTCCTTTGATCAACTAGCCCAATTGACACGTTGAAAGACCAAAGACCACTCAAGTCCATCATCCGAAATCCAAACATGGTTCACCGTGGCTGGCAGGTCTTGCACGTCGGGTACTGTAGCACCGCAGAACACTGTAGCGCCATGGAAAACACTGTACAACCATGGAAGCACTGTCCATCCAAAGCGTCACGTCATGCGCAGCAACGCTTTATTACCTTTAACCAAGCTAGCTAGCCGCTAGCGCCGTGGAAAAACATTATAGCACCATGGAAAACACTGTTCATCCGAAGCAGCACGTCGTGCGCAGCAACGCTTTATTACCAAGCTAGTTAGCCGCTAACCTTACGATGCGTTGCTGTCGTGCCTTCATATCTCCTGCCTTTAAAAAGGATACGCCGAGTAGCCGAGTTTCTGCTCTCCATAGCTCCAGCTCTCTTCTCACTCTCTCAACTTCCTTGCTCTGTCTGCAAGCTGCATGCGGGTCGGAGTTGACCTTTACTCGCCGGACGAGGTGAGCAGCTCATGAGCATCCCCTCGCTCTCCTCTCTTTCCCCGTGACCTTCTCCTTGCTCCTTTTCTTCCAACCCGAGTTGCCCACAAGCTCCACGAGCTCGGCCATGGCGTTCACGCATGAAGCAAGAAGAACGCTCGTAGCTTTCTCTCTCCCATCCCATGCATGTGTATATGACGCGTGGGCCCTAAGCAACATCACATGCAAAAAGAACCATGCCAAACACCCACGTGAAGACCAAAGAATACTCCCTAATCACGCATTAGTCTTTTTCCGCGTGATTAAATTGCGGCCATCTCGCACAACCAAATGCCAAATCCGATTCCATCGATTCTTCTTCTTAAATTCATCTAAAATCAAACTCTATCTCTCATATAAATTTCACGATTTTTAGAGCTCTTTTGAATTTATGTGAATATTTATTTACGTTTGTTTGCCTGTTTCGATCGTTGCGTGCTTTTAACTGAAGGAGTGAACGAGCCAGAGAACGAGGACATTGGAGGCCAGTACCGTGAGTTCGAGGCCATATCCGAAATCCTGGATTGCCAGCAGAAGTTTGCCGAGGACGTCGACGGAGGAACGATGAGGGATCGTGGGATCAACTAGAGTAGCTGAAAGATGATGCTATGGTGATCATATCACGAAGATGGAATGCTAACTTTTGGTTATATTTTACCCAGACAAGCTCCGGTGCATAACCCCTATTTTGCTGCAGTTTAAATTATATTTGTGCATTAAGTTTAAAGGAGTTGAATGAAACCCACTTGCATATATATCTTTATCATATGAGTCTTACTAGTATGACAGGATCATATAGAATGCTATGCTACATGACTTCGGTAGAAGTCGAGTAATTGCCTGTCACTCGCGAGAGATAGGAAATATATTACTATATGATTATCGCATGGAATATATAAAATGGTGGAAAGGAAAATAGTGACCGGGCAGGGATATGGTTTGGGTATTAGTGGGTGTAAGAGGTTGTGTCGCCGTGGACACAGGGCATGACTTGGTTACACTGCTTTCCCTGTCTGTGTCGATTAAGGACCGGTCGTTGCATAAGGCTCTTGGTAAGTCATAGACTTATTATCCCGGGCACATAGTTGGGTATGGGCGCTTGGAAGACTTGTTGCTCTCTTGTCGCGGATCCGGCTCTTTCCGGACCGACTGTTAGGATTTTATTTTGGTGGAGGAGGTCCTTGCACCGCACTGAGTCCGGGACTCAGGGGCGGGGGCTTAGAGTCCTAGTTTGCAATCTGACACACAGAAACAAATTAGAATGAAGAGCGACGGACCTGCTGCCATCGAAGGTGACTCCAGCTCCAGATGATCGCCCCCTAGGCTTTTCGTCGTGCCAAAATACGGAAAAGGCGCGTACTGCCGCAGCCTCGCGCCAAAAACACTCGCTATAGTTCCAGAAACCCCGAGCAACGTGATGCTCTTGTTGGGCCGAGGCCCATCGCAGCTGACGAAGCGTGTCATGGAAGCTTGGTTGGAGCCCGCAGCTGTTGGATCCGCAACGATCGGCAGAGATTCGATGACTGCACGGCGCCGTCGTTCGGTGCGACTGCAGAGGATTTCGTTCCCTTCGAGGGGTTCCTTTCCTCCGTGAGTGCGGAGCACGTGGACGGGCCGCTGCTCTAGGAAACTGAGCAATATGTTTTTTCCGTGGTTTGGAAAAAATTATGTAAATACGATTATTTCGATTTATCGCAAATAATTTTAGTAGTGGACCATAATAAATTTATGATTTTCAGCCCTGGTATTCTTTTTAGAGATTTTCCATGGTGAATTTTCAAAAAGCACAAAATGAGACCGAATGAATTAAAGATAATCAACGCACTAAGTGTAAAATCTATTAATTTAATTAGTATATAAACATCTATCCATCCTGGACGAAAATTACCGTTGCAATAAAACGGCATGTCCTCTTTGAATTGGGTCTCTTTTGAGGTATGGATTGCCTTAAAAAGTATTTTAAAAATGGACCTTGGCCACCGTTGCTCTAAAACTGCTAGTACCTACAAAGGCAGCATTTGTTTGGGAAATAAAGTGAAGTGGGATAGTCCTGTCCCTAATTCCTGGATGGGACGGATCCACTCAACTGGACCAACCCATTTTTTATTTGACGTAAGGACACCAAAACGTGAATGAGACAAGACGTACGAGACCCAGTTGTCAAATGAGAAATGCTCACACTCTCCCACCTGATCCCTCCAACCAAATACTACCAATGTACTCCTTCCATCCAAAAAAAAGCATACAATTGTAGATTTTGGATGAGTCAAATTTCTAAAATGTAATTAAGTTTATAGAAAATAGTATTTATATTTATATCTCTAAATAAATTTAGAGTAAAAACATATTTATGATTATTCCAATGATATTTATTTGATATCATAAACGGTAGTGACTTCTTTGTACAGATTTACTTAAAATCAAATTATTTTATTTCTCAAAAAGTAAAAGTTGTATTTTTTATGTGTAGGAAGTATTATTCAATACGGAACTCCGATCCAATGCCTTCCAGTTTTGTACAAGTAAGATATTTGAACGTTGATATTGTAGGCAGCTCTACGGACGTGCATTTTGCCCTAAGCCAACAGTACTTGTTTGATTTGCAGCCATGAGAAAGTTACAACAAGATCCAACACACATGCATCGTTTTGTAACAAAATTGCTGATCGGAAATGCCAGCGTTCACGCCATAATAAACATTGGCATTCGTTCTTTTTTTTTTTTCTAGGAACACGCATTCACGTGAATTTCATTAAGAAGAAGCAAGAGTGCCGAAGGAACGGCATACACGACGCGGCTATGGGAGAACCCATAGCGCAGGATAAAAAAAACACAGAGCGAGTGGTTTAGAACGAAAAATACAAGTGAAAGCAAGAAGTGCGGCAAGGGAAGGGCCCTCCACCACAACCTAGCTAGCTGGAGCAACTAAAGATAACGACGTGAAGGCTGCCAACAAGGGAGGTGAAGCCTCGGTGGCAAAGCATCCACCGGAAAGAACGCGGCAAAATCCGTGAGCACAACGCGACAAAGCATCCGTGGGCTGGTAGCGACTATGGTGGCAAAGCATCCGCCTAGGCAGCAACGACGACAAAGCATCCGTCGAGTATCGGCAAGCGACCAGGTAGCCGCTACGAAGAAGATGACCAACGACAGCAAAGCATCCATCGAGACGACTGCAGCAACACCAACATCCAAGGTGGACAGACCAACGTGAAGACGGAGCTAAAGCACATGCAGGCACAACACAGCTAGGAGTGGCTCCGACGAGACGAACAGGACGGTGGCAGGAGTGCTCCAACAAAGCCTCCAAGAAGGGAATAACATCCCCAGACATCAACAACGTTGAACAGAGAGCACAACAAGGACTTTCATCCCAGGACCGCCCCTACGACCCGCATTACGAACATATCTTTCGACGAATGCCTTCAAGAAGTTGGATGCCACAGACTGTACCACCATCGTAGGCCTGAAGCGAGAAGTCGGGAAAAGTTTTCACCCAAGAACTTGTTCGAACACAGCCGCTGGGGCGATCCTAGCAAAGCAGCCGGCCAACCCAGCACAGTAACATGTCACGAAGGCAGGGGCAGGTCCAGCACCAACGGTTCTGGCCAGCGACCCGGGAGGCCGTAGGCCCCGGCCATCGAAGAATGGCTAGGGCAGCTAGCAACTGGCCGTAGGAACCCTGCCCGACCGCAGCCAAACGGCCCCGGCAAGAAGAACCGGCCGTAGGCAGCTGCCGATCGCCATGCCAGCTAGCGCACAGCTGGCCTCAGCGCGCCCGCTCCAGTGCCACCAGCTAGCCACATCCGACCGCCGCTGTCACCGGCGCTGCCTCTAGCCGCTCGAATGGAACCGCCGGCCGTCGTTGTCGAGGTGGAGGGCAGGGCGCCCCTAAAGCCAGACCTAGCCCTAGGGGCCCGGATCCGGCCGGCCACTAGATGGGGCTTGACGTGGCAGTGCCAAGGCGTGGATGTGACAGAGCCCCTCCCCCGCGGTGCACGCAGCCACGAGCGAAAGCACCATGAGCGCGCCCAGCCACATGCTCCAGCGGCGTGACGAGGACCGCCATAGCGGGTGTACAGGTGGCCCAGACTACCCTATCAACCGGTGTAACACCTCCGGTGTTACGAGCTTGCTTAACACCTAGGTTAATTCCTAAGAGTAATTAGTAAAACAAAATTTTGGGTTTAAAAGTTTAAAGCACATGTGAAATTATAAACGAATCTTGTGTGACTCGCTTTCATAAATAAAACGAGCAAATAAGTGTCGCTAGTCAACTTATCTCGGTGCTTAACAACTTTTAAATAATCTTGCGGACAAAAGTTGTTTAGGGTTTGTTTTGGAAAAAGTATGAAGAAAGCACTTAAAATGTCTGATAGCGAATAAATTGCGAATGGCTTGTTCTGTTGGATTGAGCATGAAAATAATTTTTAAAAACAAAATAAAATATAACTTGTAATTAGAACTTAATAAAAATTTGAAGTGTGAGTTAGTAGTTAAAAATGCAACTGTTGATTTGGTGAATGGATGTTGTTCTGTGGTATTTTTTATAGCTCAAAAATCGAATTGAAAATTAAAATTAGCCTTTTTCGTTGAATCAGCAAAAATTTAAAGTTGTGTTGAAAGTACACTTTTTGGTGATTTATAAAATGCAAAAATAGTTAAATAACGCCCTGATGTTTTGGTTCTATTGTTTGATAGATGGTAGTGTGGACTTCAGATTGGAGGACTTGATTGGGCCTCAATCGCGATCAATCGCAACACTTGCTTAGTTTTTTAATTCACGCGCATCACTACTCACCGTCGAATGGCTCGGCCTGCGATCGCCGCGTGCACTGCCTGCCAGCCGTCTAGCCGACGTGGTGCTCCACCCACCGCACGACCCACCTAACCACGGGAGAAGCTGACTACCTTCACGTCCCGCCAAGTTCAAGTTGTCCCGTCTATGCACATTGTTTCTAGAGGACCACCTACAGCACCGTCCTTGCCATGCTATTGCTCTGTCGTGCCCACACCCCACTGCTCCCGCTTCTCGTGCTCCTTCTTGTGCACACCGTGACCGAGATGCTATCCTTGCCTCTGTTCTCTCTCCCTCTCTCGGTCTCTACCTCTGTTGCCTGCCTTGCTTGTCTCTGTTGCCTACTTTGCTTGTTCTGTCTACCTCTGCTGAGCCGAGCAACCACCGTGGTCACGCGCCGTCGTGCCATGCCCCATGGCCCGCACTAGGCCCACTGCTCCACGGTGCCGTCCTTCTCAAGCGCCTCCTCTGCTCCACAAACTGCTCCCATCGCCTGCCGTCGTGCGTGCGAGCGCGCCCGAGCTGCGTGGACCCACGCCGCTCCACCGCAGTGGCCACGCCCACCATCGTCCGCCTTGGCCTACCCTGCTGCTGTTGCCGTTGTGGGGCTCCGCCTCCATGGCACCGCCTAGCACGCCTTGTCCGCTGGTGCTGAGGGGCCCGCCTCGCCAGTCGATTCATCTATGCCCGCCGTGGCCGGTCATCTATCCTGACCGGGTCTAGCACGTCACCTCCCTTGGTGTGGCCGCGTGTGGTCACCGTGCCGAGCTCCACCTCAGTCCGCGCTGTGGCCAGGCAAGCTCGGTCATGGTCGCGCACCTCCCCGCGCTGCCCCGCAGCAGCACCGCTGCCGGCGAGCCTCCCCATCGGCTGGCAGAGTGCTTCCCCTGTCCGAGCTCTGTTTGTGAGGAGGAAGAGAAGGACAGTGGGGTAAGGAATGATTATTTCTAGGGTGTTTGTTAAGAATTGGATGACTCATATCAATAGTGCTCTGGATCTCGGGTTGGTTTTCACATTACTATAGGGTCTATTATGCAAAAAGTGCATCCCCACCTGGGCTCTTCCGAGTTGGGCTAGCCTTGTGCCGCCCCTAGGCCTGGTGCTGCGCATCCGGCGTGGGCTGGCCTGCTCCGGCTGAGCCATGCCGATTGGCCGCTGGGGCCACAACCGCCTCCTCTGGGCCTTGGCCGCGTGGGCCACAGCCAGCCATGGGCCGCCAACCTAGCTGGTTGGGCCACATGTGCCTAGGTCTCTTGGCCTTCCAGCGTGGTGATATGAACCCGCAAGGGTTTGTGTTCGATCTTTCGATGAGAGGCGTGAGATAACTTGATTGGTGGATGGAGATGACGTTCACGGCCTGACTACAGCCTTCCAAGACCGCGCCTTAGCGACCGATACACCACTTCCCAAGGCCGTCACGATCTTGTGGAGCACGACAACCAGCCCCTATGGCTCCCGTCCTGCAAGCAATCGAAGAACTAGCAAGAACGAGGAAACAAGCACTGAAATTGCAAGATAAAATTAAAGGTTTCACACTGAATCTTATTATGAGTGGGGTTCCGAAGACAAGGAGATGGGCGACTGGATCAGCACGCGCGCCTACAAGCAAGTAGCGATGGCTAAACTTGATCTAAACAAAACCCCAGTGTTCCTGGTGGCGGCTAAGGGGTATATGACATGTGGAGGATGACCACAAGAGAGTTTGGGTCGTGCTCCAACCCTAAGACGTGTCCCTACTGGACTCTAAATGATACAAGCCCATTGGGCTAACTTAAGGTGGCGCAGCACCCTGGACAGAATAGACCTCTCGGTGATTTTTGGACTGTTGACGCCGCTTCTGAGTAGGTATGAGTATGAGGTTAGATCCGTATGAAAGTAGACTTTATTAGCTTTCCAACAAGTCCAGAATCACCCCAATCCGACTCCGTATGTAACCGTGGCGACCGTCGCTAGTTGGAGGTGTGCTGCAGTCCGAATCCAGCCTACGCGAGTCCTTTTCCCTTTCGGTCTTCTCCTTGATTCCTAATCAAAACAAGAGTGCACGTGTCTCCAAGATCTAAACAGGATGGACAAGAGCTCAAGAAGGAACTCACTTGATGATTAAGTTTTTGAGCACGAGCACGAGTAATAGGACCAGCAGGTGTTGGCGTGGACGGCGTGGATGTATGATCGGTGTTGATGTCCTCATCATCCTCCATTTCTTGAATTTGAGTCGTCCTCGACTCAAGCTCATCTTCCTCACCCAAATAAGGCTTCAAATCTGCAATGTTAAATGTGGGACTAACCCTAAAATCTACAGGAAGATCAAGCTTATATGCATTTTCATTTATTCGTTGCATCATTTTAAAAGGATCATCCGCTCTAGGCATCAATTTAGATTTTCTTAATTCAGGAAACCTATCCTTTCGCAAATGCAACCAAACCAAATCTCCAGGTTCAAGAATCAATTCCCTTCTACCTTTATCTTCAGCAAATTTGTACTTAGCATTCATGCGCTCTATGTTTTCTTTAGTGGTTTCATGTAGTTTTAGCATCAATTCAGCACGTTGCTTAGCATCAAAATTCAACTTTTCAGAACTTAGCAATGGCATTAAATCAATAGGAGCACGTGGTAACAAGCCATAAACAATCTCAAAGGGACACATCTTCATAGTAGAATGCAGCGAACGATTATAAGAAAAGTAGAAAACTCAATATGAGGCAAACAATCTTCCCACATCTTAATATTCTTCTTTAAAACAGTCCTTAACATAGTAGACAAAGTTCTATTCACAACTTTAGTTTGACCATCAGTTTGGGGGTGACAAGTGGTGGAAAATAAAAGCTTAGTCCCCAATTTGGCCCATAAAGTTCTCCAAAAATGGCTAAGAAATTTAGCATCATGATCAGAAACAATTGTATTTGGCACACCATGCAAGCGAACAACTTCTCGAAAGAACAAATCAGCAATATTTGTAGCATCATCAGTTTTATGACATGGTATGAAATGTGCCATTCTAGAGAATCGATCCACAACCACAAAAACACTATCTCACCCTTTCCTAGTCTGTGGCAATCCCAACACAAAATCCATATAAATATCCTCCCAAGGAGCACTAGGAATAGGAAGAGGCATATACAAACCGTGTGGATTCAACTGGGACTTAGCCTTTTGACATGTTGTGTAGTGAGCAACAAATCTCTCCACATCTCGTTGCATCTTTGGCCAAAAGAAATGACTAGCAAAAATGTCCTCCGTCTTCTTCGCTCCAAAATGCCCCATCAAGCCACCTCCATGCGCTTCCTGCAACAACAACAAGCGAACGGAGCTAGCTGGAATGCATAGCTTGTTAGCTCTAAACACAAACCCATCATTGACGATGAATTTGTTCCACGTTTTCCCATCTTTACAATGCAGCAGCACTTCTTTAAAATCAGCATCATGAGCATATCGGTCTTTAATTGTTTCTAACCCAAAGATCTTGTAATCAAGTTGATTCAGCAAAGTATATCTCCTAGACAATGCATCTGCAATGATATTATCCTTCCCTTTCTTGTGTTTGATAACATAAGAAAAAGATTCAATAAATTCAACCCATTTTGCATGTCTACGATTCAGTTTTCCTTGACTACAAATATGCTTCAAAGATTCATGATCAGAATGTATAACAAATTCTTTGGGCCACAAATAATGCTGCCATGTTTCTAATGTCCGCACTAGAGCATATAATTCCTTATCATATGTAGAATAATTAAGAATAGGCCCACTCAATTTCTCACTAAAGTATGCAACAGGTTTGCCTTCTTGTAACAAAACACCACCCAATCCAATTCCACTCGCATCATATTCAAGCTCGAAAGTCTTATTAAAATCAGGGAGTTGGAGTAGAGGTGCATGTGTTAACTTATCTTTCAGCACATGGAAGGCGTGCTCTTGTGCTTTGCCCCAAGAAAAGGGCACTCCCTTCTTTGTAAGCTCATTCAATGGTGCAGCAATGGTGCTGAAGTCCTTCACAAAACGACGATAGAAACCAGTAAGTCCTAGGAAACTCCGCACTTGTGTAACCGTCATAGGTACAGGCCATCCTTGTGGAGTGACAACATAGCCAAGAAACGATACTCGATCGGTGCAAAAAGTGCACTTCTCAAGGTTACCAAACAAACGTGCATCACGTAGAGCATTGAAAACAGCACGTAAGTGATCAAGGTGTTCATCCATGGATTTGCTATAAATCAGTATATCATCAAAGTAGACGACAACAAATTTCCCAATGAAAGCACGCAAAACCTCGTTCATTAATCTCATGAAAGTACTAGGCGCATTAGTTAACCCAAAAGGCATGACTAACCACTCATATAGACTGAACTTAGTTTTGAAAGCAGTTTTCCATTTATCTCCCAATTTCATACGAATCTGGTGGTACCCACTACGCAAATCAACCTTTGAAAACACAACAGCACCACTCAATTCATCAAGCATATCATCTAATCGTGGAATAGGGTGTCGATATCGAATGGTGATATTATTAATAGCCCTACAATCAACACACATGCGCCATGTTCCATCTTTCTTAGGCATTAAAATCACTGGAATAGCACAAGGACTAAGAGACTCACACACATAACCTTTGTCTAGTAGTTCTTGCACTTGTCGTTGAATTTCCTTCGTTTCTTCCGGATTGGTCCTATATGGCGCACGGTTTGGCAAAGATGCTCCAGGGATAAGATCAATTTGGTGCTCAATCCCGCATATTGGTGGTAGCCCCGTTGGTATCTCAATGGGGAACACATCAGAATACTCCTGCAAAATGTTAGCAACAGCAGGGGGCAAAGAACGTTGCATATCCTCAAATGAAATCAAAGCATCCTTGCATACCAAAGCATAAGCAACAGAGGTGGATGCATTGAACTCATTAATATCAGATTTTGTAGCAAGCATACAACGTCCTTTCAATTTTATCTCATCTTTGTCATCAACAACAGATTTGTCATTTTTATTGCTCTCGCTCTTTGCTTTTGCAGCCTTAGTAACACAGATTGCATAATAGCTTCAGGAGACATAGGATGCAACACAATTTTTTGATCATGGTATAGAAATGAATATTGATTTGATCTACCATGATGCATCGAATCTCTATCAAATTGCCATGGTCTACCTAGCAGAATATTGCAAGCTTGCATAGGCACAACATCACATTCAACGATATCTTTGTATGATCCGATGGCAAAACCGATTTGCACAAGTCTCGTTACCTTTGCCTTACCACTGTTGTTTAGCCATTGGATGTAGTAGGGATGGGGGTGTGGTTTGGTGGTGAGGGCGAGCTTCTGTACCATGTCGCTACTTGCCAATTTGTTGCAGCTACCTCCATCAATGATCATGCGGCACGAACGCTCCTTGATGACACACTTTGTTTGGAATAAAGTGTGTCGCTGATTTTGCTCCGCCTTCTCCATTTGTGCACTAAGCACTCGTTGTACAATCAAGCTCTCATAGTGCTCCGCGTCACCTGCATTAATGTGTTCTTCTATGTGTTCCTCACTACCTGCATAGTCAGCCACAAGCAATGCAAGTGTATCTTCATCAAAATCACTAGCAGATGAACACTCACCATCATCTTTGACAATCATAACATGTTTGTTTGGGCAGTCACGCATCATATGGCCATATCCCTTGCACCGATGACATTGTATGTTGCTTGTTCTTCCTGTCGATGCCACAGATGAAGTACTCGCAGCCGGCTTTTGCGCTGTCTTCGCTACTGAATTGGTGGGGGCAGCTCGAGTCTTGTCACTAGATGATGGCATAGGAGTACGTGTAGACAGAGTTGTAGACGTGCACTGCTGCCATGAACTAGCTTTCCCTGCAGAAACATTAGTCCTTGCGCTAGCACGTCATCCCTGCACTTCCCGTTCAGCTTTACAAGCAAGATGAAACAGTTTGGTTACGTTATTGTATTCTTTGTAAGCAAGGATATCCTGAATTTCCCGATTTAACCCACCTAAAAATCTAACCATAGCAGGTTCCTCATCCTCCTCTAATTTACAACGCAACATACCCGTTTGTAATTCCTGATAGTATTCTTCTACACTTTTAGAACCTTGTCTCAATTGCTGCAACTTATTTATCATATCACGGGCATAGTAAGATGGAACAAATCTAGCTCTCATGGCTCATTTCAGCGCATCCCAAGTTTTAGGTATGTTATTAGGATTTTTCTTGCCATATTTGATCCACCAAACAGAAGCAAAATCTGTGAACTCACTAGTAGCAGCCCTAACACGTGTGTTCTCAGGAAAATTCATGGCATGCAAACTTTTGATCAACAACAATCTCCCAAGTAATGTATGCATCAGGGTCATATTTACCATCAAAAGGAGGTATTTTAAATTTAATCTTACTGAAAGCATCATCATTATTGTGTACCTTGCGTCGGCGGCGGCCACCCATACCTCTACGGTTGTGACGTAGGCGACGTCGATCATGAGTGTCTCAATCATCATGTTCAGTATCACCTGTGTATTCTTCATCATAACTACCATCCTCTCGATCTTCCTCCTTCTTTTCTTCTTTATGCTTGTCTTTATCATTGTTGTGGAGGTCATCAAAACACCTCAGCAGAGCAGCAAGGCTTTTGTCCACACTAGCAATGGACTTCTCCAAACCTACAAGCTTATTGTTTGCGGCAATCTGCATAGCCTCCAACTGCCCAAGTTTGTCATTTGTCACCTGCAAGTCATTATCAAGTCCCTCCGTGTGCAGCTTCACTTTCCTTTCAAAATGTTGTATGACGCCCTTTGTGCGAGGCGAATGTGGAATTTGGTTATCTTCGTCGGACCCTGGCATGGTTCAAAGACAAAGATAACAAGAAGACAAGTGAAGAAATAAAAGCCCTACAACTACTAGGATGTAGCTACAGCAAGTCGCTCACTCTCCACCTGTTACACAAGTTCTTACCAGTTCTTACCTTGCTCGATAGGAGGGGTCGTCTACCAACAAGTCTGCAGCAATGGATGAAGTGTATCGGTGCCGCAGCACGAGACCTGTCAAGCTATAGAATATGTGGAGCTATAGGTGGGCTGAAACAAGGAACGAACTAGCACCACATTAGTTATAAAAAGCAAGCTGAATAATCGTTCAACCGGTGGTACTATGCTAGTCCTAGTCTAGACCATGCTAGAGACGCGAGCCTGGACACAAAGGAGAGCACAACACACCACCCAAAGTGAACGAAAAATCTCTAAGATCCGCCCCTTTCTCTTCTTTTCTTTTGCTTCTTTCTCTTTTTTTTCTTTCTTTTTTTGAATATATATATATATATATATATATTTTAGGGGGCACTCAAAACTGATTATATGAACAAGAACACTCCCAAAGAGTAACTCAGCACACACACTTTTTTCCGAAAGGGCAGGGGTATTCCGGTAAAAAAAAAGATACTCTCTCTCTCTCTCTAGAGTAAGCCACTCATTTAGATATGAATACTTGCTGCGTGGTTAGTTTGATATTTGTAGCATAGGGTGAACTGATTCCTCATCCGATTGGAACTTCCAATTCTACTCGGACTTGGCCAACAGCGAGGAATAACCGATTCCTTGATCCGACTCAAACTTGAAAACCTACTTGGATTCGGCCAACAGAGAGGAACAGCCGATTCCTTGTCCGATTCAAACTTCAAACCCTACTTGGATTTGGTCAACAGAGAGACTATATGATAGCGCGTGTTGTGATAGGAAAGTGACAAGAACTCGAAACTCTAAGGGAATAAACTAAGACCAGCAATCCGACACACCCGATGCAACTGAATATTCAACAAGCCCTAACTAGGTAGCACTAGCCACGGCTCAAAGGTCTATAGGATTGCAGGAAACTAATCTACTATTTTTTTGGCTTTTCTAGACTATAGGAAAAATAAAACAGTGAAGGATTGGAAGTCTCTCACCGATAAACCTTGCTCTGATTAGCAATTGATATGAACCCGTAAGGGTTTGTGTTCGATCTTTCGATGAGAGGCGTGAGATAACTCGATTGGTGGATGGAGATGATGTTCACGACCCGACTACAGCCTTCCAAGACCGCGCCTTAGCGACCGATACACCCCTTCCCAAGGCCGTCACGATCTTGTGGAGCACGACAACCAGCCCCTAGGGCTCCCGTCCTGCAAGCAATCGAAGAACTAGCAAGAACGAGGAAACAAGCACTAAAATTGCAAGATAAAATTGAAGGTTTCACACTGAATCTTATTATGAGTGGGGTTCCGAAGACAAGGAGACGAGTGACTAGATCAGCACGCGCGCCTACAAGCAAGTTGCGATGGCTAAACTTGATCTAAACAAAACCCAGTGTTCCTGGTGGTGGCTAAGGGGTATATGACGTGTGGAGGACGACCACAAGAGAGTTTGGGTCGTGCTCCAACCCTAGGACGCGTCCCTACTGGACTCTAAACGATACAAGCCCATTAGGCTAACTTAAGGTGGCGCAGCACCCTGGATAGAATAGACCTCTCGGTGATTTTTGGACTGTTGACGCTGCTTCTGAGCAGGTATGAGTACGAGGTTAGATCCGTATGAAAGTAGACTTTATTAGCTTTCCAACAAGTCTAGAATCACCCCAATCCGACTCCATATGTAACCGTGGCGACCGTCGCTAGTTGGAGGTGTGCTGCAGTCCGAATCCAGCCTACGTGAGTCCTTTTCCCTTTCGGTCTTCTCCTTGATTCCTAATCAAAACAAGATTGCACGTGTCTCCAAGATCTAAACAGGATGGACAAGAGCTCAAGAAGGAACTCACTTGATGATTAAGTTTTCGAGCATGAGCACGAGTAATAGGACCAGCAGGTGTCGGCGTGGACGGTGTGGATGTATGATCGGTGTTGATGTCCTCATCACGTGGGCCGCACTGGCCGAAGCTGGCCCAAGTGCCCATTTCTTTTTCTAGTTTTTGTTTAAAATGGCTAAAACTTGTAAAACTCATAATAAATCAAATAAAAAGCGTAAAATGACAAATTCAATTTTGTTGTAGTTCCTTGCTTCAAATGCTATGAAATTTTTATGGTAGGTTCATCATATGGTTAGGTGTCCACTATAATTTTTGTAGCTATAGAGGAATTAAATTGCTAAGCTAGCAAATGAGGCCTAGTTTGAATATATAGTAAATCAAATAAATGAAATAAAGAAACACCTTGGAATTGTATAACTAAAATACTTATTGAGAAATGACACCTTTCTTGATGATGTTGATGCATAGATTAGTACGTTAGTCATTAGAGCTAGCTTATTCGTTCGAAGTATGTACTCTATTTTAAAAATTGTTGTTGCCTTGTTAATTAATTGTTGCATCATCTCTGTATCGCATTGCATACCATGATAGGGACGATGATGGATTATGGAGTCATCTGGAGTAGTGGAAAAGATGGTGTCTCGATGATCATGTCACCTAGATGGAATACTAACTTTTAGTTATATCTTACCCAGACAAGCCCCGGTGCATAACCCCTATTATTCTACACTTTAATTTAGGTATGTGCATTAAGTTTTAAGGAGTTGAATGAAACCCACTTGCATATATATATATCCTATGAGTCTTACTAGTATGACATGATCGTGTAGATTGCTATGCTACAGGACTCCGATAGAAGTCGAGTGATTGCCTGTCACTCGCGAGAGATAGGAAATATATTATTGTTGTTACTATATTATTATCACCTGGAATATATAAGAATGGGAAAAGAAAAATGGAGACCGGGTAGAGATATGGTTTGGGTATTGGTGGGTGTAAGAGGTTGTGTCCTACGGCCAACGGGACATAGCTTGGTTACACTGTTTTCCCTGTATGTATCGGTTAAGGACCGACCGTTGCATTGGACTCTAGGCAAGTCACAGACTTATTATCCCGAGCACATATTTTGGTATGGGCATAGAGAACACTTGTTACTCTCTTGTCATGGGTTTTGGCTCTTTCCAGGTCGACTTTTAGGGTGATTTTTGGGTGGAGGTCTGAAAGCTCTAGTTTGGTTTTGGTGAATTGATGAAACCCTAAGTGCTAACCTAGTTTATCAAGTGATCATGATATAGGTAGCACATTCCAAGTGGTGAAGCAAATAAAGATCATGACATGATGATGGTGATGCCATGGTGATGATCAAGTGCTTGGACTTGAAAAGAAGAAAGAGAAAAACAAAAGGCTCAAGGCAAATGTATAAATGGTAGAAGCTATTTTATTTTGATAATCAAGACACTTAGTGAGTGTGATCATATTTAGGATCGATAGTCGTACTATTAAGAGGGATGAAACTCGTATCGAAATACGGTTATCAAAGTACCACTAGATGCTCTAACTCATTGCATATGCATTTAGGATCTAGTAGAGTGCTAATACCCTTGAAAATATTCGTGAAAATATGCTAACACATGTGCACAAGGTGATACTCTTGGTGGTTGGCACATTTGAGCAAGGGTTAGGATCTTCAATAGCAGAGTGTCTGCCCATAGAGTGCGGATAGTCTGATGGTGCCACCGGCGCCCTATACAGAAAAGACGGAGGTCACTGTAAGTGATCGGACGCTGGTCTCGGTAGGACCGGCATGTTCGGTCAGGGAAAGCGTGAAGACACCGGTGTCGGTCTTCGACCGAACGCTGGGTCACTTAGTGACCGAATGTTGACGGGGTGAGTCCGGTCCTGCTGACGTGGCAGCGCACAGAGGAGACGCTGGGTGAGTCTGGTCGAGCATGACCGGACACATCCGGTCGTGATTTTTTGCTTCTGGATGCTTACTAGAAACGACCAGACACTGAGGTCATGCGTCCGATCACTTTGAAGCAGTGTGTCCGGTCACCACTTAAATGTACTGATGACCGCTAAGATCTGGCGATCAGCGTTTGAAGTAGGGGACATGTGGCATGCATCGCGTGACCAGACGCTGAGGTCCAGCGTCTGATCAATCTAGTCGGAGCATCCGGTCGCCCCGTGTTCAGTGCAGTGAGGAGCCCAACGACTCTATTCATGGGGGCTCTCTATTTAAGCCCCATGGCTAGCTCTAGCTCACCCTCTTGGCCATTTACATTGACATAGCAACCTTATGAGCTTAGCCAAAGCCCTCCTACTCATCTCCATCATTGATTCATCATCTTTGTGAGATTGGGAGAGAATCCAAGTGTATTGCTTGAGTGTTTGCATCAAGAGGCACTTGGTGTTCATGTTTCGCTGCGGGATTCGCTTGTTACTCTTGGTGGTTGCCGCCACCTAGATAGCTTGGAGCAGTGAGGATCGTCGAGCGAAGAGTGATGATTGTCTTCAGCTCCGATCGTGGTGGTGGAGAGCCAAAAGGTACTCAGCCAAAAGGTACTCCGCTGTATCATGCCATCGTTCGGCTGACATCGCGGTAGTGGTTGGACGCATTAGGTTGATGTGACATCCCGTTAGAGAAGTCGGTCAAGGCGGCAGTGACGGGGTTGATGCCGAGCTGGCCTCAAGCAAGTCGGTAACTAGGTGCTCGTCCGAGGCCTCATGGCGTGGGGCCTTGGGTGAGTCGGAGAATCGGTACCTCATCCGAGGCCTTGTGGCATGGGGCCTCGGATGAGTCGGAAAACCGGTACCTCGTCTGTGGCCTCGTGGTTTCATTCTGGGCTGAGCCCGCTTCGGGTGAGCCCAGATATTGTTCGAGGTGGGTTAGGTGGTCCAGCCGGGCCTCGGATAAGGTGGGAGTTTGCCGGTGGTTATCTCTTGGCTTCGATATTTACAAGGTCTAAGCGGTTTTTTCGGTTCTTGCTTAGGGGACCCCTTTTTATGGTACCCGACAGTAGCCCCCGAGCCTCGGGGGGAGTGTGAGCGCTCTCCCTAAGGTTTTGATGAGACTTGGCTCGCGGCAGCTCCTGGTGGGATGGTGTTTCGTACTCGAGGCTTTGGTGGGTGTGCGCGAGCGCACCCGCCGGGTGTAGCCCCCGAGGCCCTAGAGGAGTGGATTTATTCCTCTAGGGGCTTTTTTCATGTTGAGTGAGGGGTTTTATCGCATTTACTGAACCCCTGAGTGTGAGTTTGGGTCGCTGGGCCTCGGCTTGGTTACAGGAAGAGCCCCCGAGCCTCTGCTCGGAGCAAGAGGGCGATCAGGAGTTTCCCTGTCTTTTTTGTGCAACCCTCGTGCATCCTTTTCGTTCGGAAGGAGGGGTGGAGTATGCCAGGCTACCTCGGTGGGCGAGCAGTGACACCTCCGGTGAGCTGTTACCGGGTAAGTCCAAGTGGAGGCTCGTGCCCCATTCGATAGGGGTTGGCTAGCGGTCTAGATACACACTCCAAAAGTACCAAAGGGCTTCTCTAGTGGGTCCCAGGGCTGTTCGATTAGCCCCAGGGGCTCGGTGCCTCCCTATGGTGGGATCCCATTCAGAGACCTCCCTGCCGGTCTTGAACACGACTTAGGGCATCCCAAGCAATTGCTTGCTTGGGCCTTGGCCATGTACAGGCTCACCCATAGTCATCCCTAACTTTGTTTGTCCTGGGGCGGCTGTCAAGACCCTCGGGGGCCCAGCCTTTGAACCCCTGGACCGTAACAGGCTCGGTGCCCAGTTCCTTATGTAACAACCCAAAAATCCACACACCAAAAATCCCAACTAAAAATTTTTTGTTTAAACCCCATGCAATGTTGAGTGCCATGTGTAGGAGCCAACCCTAAGTATTGCATGTAAGTATAACCTAAGTAGTCATTTCCATAACCATATCATGACACATGTCATATATGAGTGTTTAAATCCCCAACACATAAAACCTTGCATGCATAATTATTATTGTAACATGTGATTTGGATTGTCATTGCTTTATGTGATACTTGACTAACTCCTTTAATAATTAATAAACTTTCAAACAATTAATACTCAACTCAAAGGATAAAATACATAAAATAGAAAACTATAACTAATTTCGGTATAGCAAAAATACCCAATAAATCCCAAATATATGGGATGAGTCTAGGCCACCATTCAAACCCTTGGACAAGTTACACATACCATGTATAAGTGTGTGAAGCTATATGGTTCAAACTCCAAATCAATTTGAAGCAAATAAAGAAAAGAAAAACAAAAGAAAAAGAAGAATGGAAAAGAAAAGAGGGAGGCAGCAGCTCAGCCCGGCCTGCCTCGACCGGCCTAGCTAGCTTAGCCGAGCCTCGCCTGCCCTTCCATGTGTGTAGCCCATGAAGCTGGCCTAGCATCATGGCCCGCACGCGCACAGCCACTGACAAGCCAGGCCCACTCGTTAGCTATCACGCACCGCACGCAGCCACATCACGCCAAGCGCCTGACGACCCGACCCCGCTTGTCAGCATAGTAGCGTCTTCTTCCCCTCGCCCACACTTTCTCCCTACACGACCGGGGGTCGACCAGCGTGGCAGGCACGGGCCGCGGGGTCACGCAAGAAGCATGACCCTGTTCCCCCCTTGTGCCACGCTTATGCTACCGCACACGGGCCATCGGATGCGCCGCACGCATCACCACCGCCCGATCACCGTCTGCCATTGGAGCCCTTGGAGCTCGGCTATAAAAGCCAACGTCTATGAGCCCTAACCCTCAGCCCATTCGCTGCCGCCGCTGGTGGCACAGCACCACATAGTGTCAAGCCGAGAGAGAGGGAGGAGGGAGAGGCGTGGAGAAGGACGCCGCTGCCGGAGCAAGAAGGGAGGAGCCGCCGGCACGGAAGACGGCGAGTACCTCTGTCCTGGCTCAGCTCTGCTACACCATCGACACCGCACCACCACTATCGCCTTCGAGCTCCCCGCAGTGAGCCATCTTGCTAAGACCACCTCCCTAGCCAAATGGAACATGCACCGCCATGATCAAAACCTTGTTGAAGCTTCAAGCTCTGGCCTAGCCCAACTGGTTAGCTAGGGAGACTGCCATGGCCACGCTTGTCGAGACCCAGGATGTGCCGTGCGAGCTGCCATCAGCCAAAAGGAGGACCCCAGCCATGACGTTGTACATCGGAGTAGGAGCGCACATGCGCGGGCATGCTCACCATGGCCGAGATCACAACCATGGTGAGACCACCGCATCTTCTACGTTGCAGTAAAGGCGACGTTGACACCCTGACTGGCTCCACCATGATGAGAGACACACCGCGCTCACCTTAGCTAAGGAAGAAGCCCACCGGAGCCCTACGTTGCCGCACCGCACCTCATCGGAGCACCACCGCCTCCGCTTTGCCCCCACCACTGTGGCTAGAGCCACTGGGAGCACCAAGAGCTCCTTCAACATGCCCACCGTGGCCGTAGAAGCACCGTGGAGCTCACACGCTCCTCCAACTGGGCTCTCTCTACCACTGCAGCCCTATCCATGCACGCCGATGAAACCAAGCTGCCATTCACCGTGGCCAGAGCCCTAGGAAGCCCTAGCCATTGCCCCCACCCCACCGTCACAGTCGCCATGGCATGGGGAAGCTATTGCCTACCCTAATTGGATGCTAGCGCCGCTGTGGGGGCTCGCCGGTGACCTCACCGCCAGCGGGAGCCTCGTCGAGGAAGAGAAGGGGATTTCCCCCTCGCCGGCCACACGTCCATGCACTGTGCATGCTGATCTTTCGGCAAACCTAATGGAAATTCTCTTCATCAACGTCTTCTATGACAACGCAGCTTCATTGTGACAACGACTCATCGTGTACCCATCCATCCAAGGATGAAAGCGAGCCATACCGAGCCGTCGGCGAGCCACGTCGACCACGTCCCGAGTAGCTCCGCCGAGCTCTGACCACGACCACATCGACCATGTCCCGAGCAGCTCCGCCGAGCTCCAACCACGACCACGTCCCGAGTAGCTTCGCCGAGCTCCGACCATGACCACATCGACCGCATCCTGAGCGGCTCCGCCGAGCTCCGACCACGACCATGTCGTGCACGTGAACCGAACCCTAGGAAGGAGTAAGTGGACCAAGTCCTTCGTAGACTGGCTCTACGGTCTATGGACCAACACAGGCGGGTTCACCATGAACCGTGCCTCACCTACGCTCGTGGATCACGACCCATTAGTGGCCCAGTAAGACGACGTGGCCGCACCAGCGCACGCCACGTGGTGGGCCAAGCCTGGCCCAAATCCAGGCCCAACCAGCCCAGTCGAGGCCCGGCCTGTATTGGCCATTGAATTGTCAACGTTGACCATTGACCGGGGCCACATGTCAGTGACACCGCCACGCGGGACCCACTTATCAGAGGATGAAACAGCCGAGATGACATCATGCTGACGTCAGCGGGACCCCACCTGTCAGTGCCAGAACCGAGATGATGATGTCATGCTGACGTTAGCATGCCACGTGAACCAACAGGAACGTGACACGTGTCAGCATGATATTAATTTAGCCTTTTCCTATTTTCAGAAATGATTGAAACTTCGGGAATTCATAACTAATTCATACGAACTCAGAAAAATATAAGACTAGGACCAAAATTCATCTAAAATCGAGCTCTACGCAATGAACCCATGTTTGAGTGCATTTGGCTCTTTTGAATTTTCATTGCTTTTTGTGCTATTCTATAGACGTCGCTAATGTGACTATAATGCGATCATTTGCAGACTCGGAGGAGAACCAGATGGATGAGGACCGAGAGTACCATGAGGAGTATGGAGATGACTTCACTAAAGGTGCCACATCCCACCTAATCTCGTAGCACCTATTACGCATAGCTAATATAGAGCTGCTATTGCTTTACTTTATTGTTACCATCACACTATGATAGGACTTGCATGGTAGTATGCTTTCTTGATGGCCTTTACCTTGACGCAACCTTACCCCTGCTCACCCTGCTGTTAGGCTAAGTCACACGCTTGCTGCTATATTTCACTACTTATTATTTCTACTATGCTTATATATACCATATTGATGCGTGGTGGAAACTAGAGTTATCTGGACTATGGGGAGAGTGCTGTGTGTGTGACTTGGGTGTGTGGAGGGTGAGGGTTGTGTCGACCAAGTTGGAGTATATGACGAGCCTGGGGCAAGTCTTGCCATGAGGTGCTACCTGGGCACCCCTGGAATAGATACCTATGGTGGGTAAATGGTGATATGAGGTGGCCCTGGGTGTGAACCTATGATAGGAGGAGCCTAGGGTGGAGGTGTTATGGTGGCATGGTAAAACCCTGATGAAGACATTCTGGCTTGGTCATCTCTAAGGACTTACTAGTACTCAGACTCATCGGGAAGCCTTATGTACCACTCGCCCTATATGGTGCGGGATGGCCAGACTACTTGGTAGGATATTGCCACTACTGCTAGATTGATAGCGGATAGTGCAAGGAGGTACAGGGCGCGAAGGATTTCTCCCACACCCTTCTGAGACTTCATGGAGACCATGTGGACCCGGCTCATGACTCACAGTTTCAGCCACCCCAGACTAGACTTGGGGTGTACCAGGGCTAAATGGTGGAGTGGCATTATCCTAGGCTAGCAAGCGGCCGGAATCAGCCCAGTTGACGATGGTCAGCGAAGAAGGTAGATCTTGTGGTTATGTGAAACCTCTGCAGAGTGTATGGTTGATCGATCGATACATATGCCGACTAGTCGGCTATAGACCTTTCCTAGGTTTCGCTTAAACTAGATAGTGATATGAGTCCTTCTCTTCTTCCCCTGTGAGAGAGTGTCGGACGTAGCCAGGGGCTACAGGCCATGAGACAGTGCTGAGAGGGAGTTGGCCTATCGAATGAGCGATGGTATGGTGATGATATGGAGATGGTGGTATATCGATCCTAGGATCGAAACCTGGCTCTGGACGAGAATGGGGTGGAATGTGTGTGGGAATGGTGTTAAAACTTGACTACACTATCATATACTTGATATGCTAATACATAGGAAACCCCAGCCTTATAGGTTCCTTTTGATTATATCCAACTTGCATACAATTTCCACAAAGCATAGCTCATAGGGTGGGAGTGGCCAGTACAAATCGTACTGATAAACTTTGGCACACAGGTTCTGCTAAGGAATATAGCTCTGAGGAGTTTGATGGTTCAGGGGTTCGTTCCTACACTCGAGTTTTTGGCGATCTTATCTCCAAGCTGTTCTGGATGAATGCTACTTTTGATTCCGCCGATGCGGCGATGTAATAATTTATGTAATTCCGCACTTTATGTACTCTGATATTATTGTTGTCTGGATGTGGTATTCGACTGGAATTTGGGTAATATGATCTACAACGGTCATATTACACTTTGACTCTGTGGATTTCCCTTCACGAAGATCAGGTCATTTCACCTTAGTCTGAAAGGAATCGGGTGGGGGGATATTCCCTTCCCATTGGCTGACGATGGCGGGTGCGCCTTTTGAGGAGGTTCCTCTGGGAGACGGAACGGCGCCTACCATCGCTGTGGTCAGATGCGACGCGACGTCTGCGGATGGGACGTTACTGTGTGCGCATGGTTAATAAGGAAAAGGTGGATGCGTGGGCGGTTTAGTCAGATCCGGATTAACTGCGCTAGATCTAAGGGAAACTTTCTTGGTTTCGTCGCCTGCCCATTTTGCCCTCTTTCCTCCCTCATAAATACGTGACGAGCCGCGCCCCGCCCCTCCTTACCTTTTCTGCCTATGTTCGCCCTTTCTGCCCTCGAGCGGTTGCTAAGAATAGAGGAAGAGAGCGCCAGGGAGAAGAAGGGAGAAGGGGGAGGAAAGGAGAGAGAGAGAGAGAGAGAGAGAGAGATAGCAAGAGCACGCCTTACCGCCGTAGCCACATTCTCCACCACACCCATGGCCAGCGGCGCTGTTGTCCTCTAGGCAGATCCTTGGGGTCCATCCAACATGTCCGTGGCGACGCTGCAGTCGCTCGTTGACGATGGTCTCCTCCGCCCGGTCACCGACCCCAATAGACCAGAGTGGATTGCTCCGGAGAATGAGCCAGAGCCGAGGCCACACGATGGCTACATCGTGAGCTTCGTGGCCTTCCACGAGCGCGGCCTCAGCTTGCCGGTGGACTAGTTCATTCGAGCGCTCTCGCATTACTACGGTGTGGAGCTCCACAACTTCAACCCCAACTCCATCGCGTAGGCGGCCATCTTCGTCGCCGTCTACGAGGGGTACCTGTGCATTGCCCCCCACTAGGAGCTATGGCTCCACTTCTTTCGAGCAGGGCTCACCAACAAGCCGACGAGCACGACGGGCACGTAGAAAGCATTGAGGGCCAGCGGCTGCACTCTCCAAGTGCGCAAAGACTGGCAGCCCTTCTACATTCCGGCCCAGCTCGCATCGTCCAACCGCCGCTAGTACAACAGCTGGTTCTACCTCTGCAATGATGGCGGCGGGCTTCCCCCCTATACCAGGCGGGTCATGGAGAGCTAGCCGGAGAGGTGGAGGTACGGTGTCCCGTTGGCTGATCAGTCCAAGCTGCAGCCACTCCTGAGGGCGCTGGAGAGGCTGCGTAGCTGCGGCCTTATGGTGGCCGTGGTCGTGGCGGCCTTCCACTGCTAGAGGGTGCTGCCGCTGATGGCTTAGCGGCAACGCCTGTTCGAGATGACACCAGGTGAGCCGATCGACGGCATCCGGTTGTCCGCCATTGCCCTTTCTGACGAGGAGATTCTACGTCGGGTGAGAGAGACGGTGGAGGGGCGGCAGACGAGTAGTGATCTGACCCTGTTCCTGATGCGCCCGTCATGGGGGTACATCTCTCTGGTGAGTCATGCGTCGCTGCGGCCCCCGAGGCCTCCTTGCTCCTTACATTTTCAATCTGTTCCCTTATTTGCGTTTGTCGTTCCTATAGGGGATGAGGGATGTGCGAGCCTCCCCATCGCCCGTTCTCGAGGACGTAGAGCAACGAGCAGAGAACAGGGCACACACCGAGGCATACAAGGAGTGGAAGGACGCCGAGGAGGCAAGGCGCAAGAGGAAGAGCCTCGAGCATGATGAGCTAGAGAAACATCGCCGGTAACAGAGGCGCGACGGTCTCCCGAAGGAGCCATCTCCGTCATCATCGTCGATGGATTTTTCAAGCGATGACGATGAGAGCGAGGTGGGGCGGGGTCCCCTAGACCACCTCCTTAACGTCAGGGAGACGATGCTCGGGGCGTTGGTGAGCGGCCTGGCATCTCCAGGAGGAGGAGAGGGTGCCTCGGGGCTAGCGATCGCCCACCCTGGGGCCGAGGCCGACACGCCCGAGACACGGGAGTCGGGGAAGCGCGCCGTCAGCTCGATGGGCTCGATGGCAGAGGTGCAGCAGGCGACGGCGGGGGCGACTCAACCGCCTCCACAGAGGGCCAAGGGGGTGTTGGAGTCTGGTGTGGGCCGGTCAGTACTAGCGGACACAGGGGCCGTGCCACAGCCGCCGCCATCGCCATTGCTGAGGATGAGGGATGCGGTGCGAAGGATATTGCTTCCCCATTCAAGGTAAGTGTTTTGTCAGTGGAGTTTGCAGCATCTCCCACTCGTTCTTTGGTCGTATGCTGACCTTGTGAGTATTTTGTCTTCAGCCAAAAGCGTTAGGCGGAAGCGCCCGCCCTGGTGCCACCTAAGGCGCTCAAGGTGAGCACTAGCTCCACCGCCCAATGGGTGGTGGACGTGTAGGCCACCATGCGGCGTGGCGCGGCATCGGCCAGGGCCAACTTGAAGGGGCCGGTCGCCCAAGGAGAGGCTACCAAGGCGGCCATGAAGCAGGCGGGGGAGGAGGCGCCTATGCCCCGTGAGGCTAGGGCCCTCGAGTCAGGTAAAGCCGAGGCGCCTTCAATCGCTGAGGCCACCGAGAGCGAGGCTGAGGCCCCTAGGACCTCTGAGGCTGAGGTGGTAGAGGCCGGGGCTTCTAGGGATTCCGAAGCTAAGGTGGTAGACACCGGGGCTCCTAGGACCACTGAGGCCGAGGTGGCGGAGGCCGGCTTGGGCGCAGAGGAGTCGGTGGCCCAGGATGCGAAGACGGATGTGGGGCAAGCTTCGGTACCGCCCTCGGTCCAAGACCCGCCGCCGTCGCAGGAGAGTGCCTAGGAAGTGGAGGTTCATTCAATCTCCTTCGATGATACTTCCTAGGGGAAGGAGGTGGCAGACGCTAAGGTGGCCAGCACCGTGGAGCAGCCAGCTCTAACTTCTAGCGAGGGGAGCTCGGCCCTCATCTGGGTATGACCCGAGCCCCATGAGTGGGATAGCCCGCATGTCTTTTGGCGGAGCCTGGATGACCCTGAGGGGAGCCTCTGTTCGCCCTCAAGGACGCAGACGAGGGGGGGCACTAGGGCTCCCTCGAGCAATTCCGCCGACTAGCAGAGCGGTCGCTATGGACAGCACTGTCTGTCATGGATGACAACCTACCCGGCATTGCCCAGGTACGCACTTTCTTTTCTTGTGATGTGTCGTCTTTTTCCTGAGTTTTCTCGTAGTGCTTGATGTTTGTTCTGCCTATCCAGGAGCTCGAGGCCTAGTCTCTAGAGAAGTCAATGTTCCTCCGATGGGAGAGGGACGTCTAGGACTAGCTCCGGTAGCAGAAGGACCTGCTCGCTAATGCTAATGAGCTTCTGTTGGCATGGAGCGTGGAGGTGGAGGACCTCCACCTTTGCTGTGCTGACATGAAGGCCGAGGCGGCCATAGCTTGGGAGTAGGCCGCCCCTTTGGTGGCGTGGATCTAGGAGCTAGAGGAGGAGCTGACCCAGATGGCTGGCGAGCGAGACACCTTTAGTCCTAGGCCAAACAAGAGGTGGCCTCTACCAAGGCCATCGCCGAGTAGCTGGATGTAGAGCAGGGCGCGCACCTGCTGATGAAAGGTGCCCTAGCGAAGGCTATCAAGGTGGCCGAGGCCTCCCGGGTCAAGGCCTTAGCCTAGAAGGAAAAGGCCAAGGGTGAGTCCTATTGAGTCATTCCCCTTGTTTTATTTGTTTTTCTTGCGTTCGACCCCTAACTCACCAACGTGATGTAGAGCTAGAGAGGGAGGCTTCTAGGGCGGCTAAGGCCTCTCGGGTCAAGGTCCAAAACTAGAGGGAGAAAGCCGAGGGTGAGTCTCATAGGCTTGCACCTGTGTTTGGCTTGTTTTCTTTCATGCTTAACCTCATCCCGCTTGTCTTGGTGCAGGGTTGAAGAAGGAGGCCTCCCGGGTAGCTAAGGCCTCCGTCGTAGTGCAGGCGGTGCTCGAGGCCAAGATTCAGGAGCACAATGCACTGCAGAGCGCCGCCCGTACCACCTACGAGGCCCTAGAGGTCGGGGGGGTCGAGTCGGGTAGCTCCGTCAGGAGCCGCTTGATCGTGTTGAGTGGCCGAGTCCACGAGCAGCTCTGGGGGGCGCTACATATGGGCGTCAAGCATGCCCTGGCCGTCGTCTCCTCGCACTACGCCAGCATCGACCTCAAGGCCGTCAGCGATGGTTACGTCATGGCTGAGGATGACGAGAAGGCCGAGGAGGAGGTCATGAAGCTAGTGGAGGTGGCTAAGGCCCCTAGCACGGCACTGACCAGGTTGTTCGAAGAAGAGGTGGTTCCTCCTACGCTGATCATCGACGCTGGCGACCCTGAGTTTTGACCTAGGCCAAAGGGGCCATGTAAATAGATTAGGACTTACATCATTATACCATGACGCTTGTGGTCATCGAGGCCTTTTAAAGTACTTGTGTGTATATGCTTTTTAATCATTTTTATTGTATTTCCGAGCCTTTGCCCTCTGTCTCATCTTTGAACATATCTCTTGCAAAAAACTTCCTTGGAGCCTAAGCTGTGCTTCAGGCAAAAGGTGGTGAGGGAGTTGCCATAGCCCAGAGGCATAGGTCATCTCGTGGCTCAGTCGACCTTTTGGCCCTGAGATAGACTTTCAGTCCTTAGGTTTTTTACAATCGATTTGTCAGAGTACGCGAGAGAGTTTGGCGTAGAATTTTTTTTCGAAAAACGACTAAAAAATGGTGTCTGTGACTTAGGGGGGGTCCCCCCTTCTAGCCCCCGAGGGAGGCTCGGTTCTGCAGAGGTAGAGCCAAGTCTTGTTTGAGCCCTGCGGTGGGCACCTCTACAGAGGTAGAGCAGAGTCTCCCTTATAGCGTTATCGTAACGCCGATCCTCCATCGATGGGCTCAGGGGGTTTCTCAAAAAAATAGAACAACTAAAGAACACTTCTTTATTGTATTTTGAGAAACAATGTATACAATGCTTGGGAATTTAAGGGTAGAAACGACGTAGTCGTTCTATGTTCCAAGCATTGGTGAGGATTTCACCCTTCTCATTGGCTAGCTTGTAGGTCCAGGGCTTTAGCACTTAGGAGAGCGTAGGCGGCGGCATTGCCCAACTTGAAGGGGTATAGGGATGGTGTCGTCGCTAGGCTCCGCTCTGCCAGAGTCGACTCCTTAGGAGGTGGCAGGGCAGAGCTTGATGATGGGGCATTGCTACACGCCACTGGCGTCTTTCCCTTGCCCAGGCTTAAGCTAGACAGGTCCCTAGCTAGGGACTCTATACCAACAGCTGGGTATAGGATACTGGCGAAGCGCGGTGTGTCACCCTGAGCTCACGCGGTGTCGGGGTGGTCCCGCCCGCATCGTGCCTGGCGAGCGTAATGAGAGCGGCGGCCCGGGTGCCGCCTGTGCCTAGGCTGCTGGTGCATGATGTTGTCGTCGGTCGATGGGGCTCTGGGTGGGAGGAGTACCATATCGTACTCATATCCTAGAGACATGAACTCTAGGCTCCCGAACCAGATCACCGTGCCAAGACGCAGTGGTCGCACGGGGTCTACCATCCAGAACTTGTTGGGATGACTAAGCTGACACGCAGTATGGCCCCTACCTGGCACACCAACTATCAGTGCTTTGGTCCGGCGGGTCCTCAACCGACTTGTGAAAGTGTACTGCGTGCCCCTAATCCCAGATGGTGATGCAAAGAGACACAAGGTTTATACTGGTTCAGGCAATAGGTGCCCTACGCCTAGTCTGAGAGAGCGATCTTGTATTCCTTGTACCGAGGTGCTTGTAGTAGGGGTTTACAAGCTGAGCGAGAGAGGGAGCTAGTCCTAGGTCTCTGTGTAGAGTGGCATGGGTTGCTTGAGATGTTGATCTCTTGCAGTGAGGGAGCGTGTGTGTTACAGAGCATTGTGCGTTGCTTGCATGTGTGAGTCTGATCTCCTCCCTGAAGTGGCCCTGGTCACTCCCTTTTATAGTCGAAGGGAGGCATAGGGGTGGTACATGTATTTGCTATGTGGCATTTTGTGAGCAGAGGCGGTATGTCTAAGCCCTGTAGCTCATCACTGTGGCGGCATGGTCGGTGGAGCGGTCTTATCCTTGGTGCACTAGAGCGATGCGCCGGTCATGCCTGATCCTGTGTGATGTGGGAGCTCCTATGGTGGCATGCGTGCCTTCTTCTATTGGAGGCGTGCTGGTCACTGTATGTTTGATCGACGCGGAGAGCCAAGGCTGGGTAGATGCGACGGTGTGGATGCGCTGATTCCGAGGCTATAGGAGCTTGGCCCTATGCATGACGTGGGAGCTCCTGTAGCTTGACGCAGGGCATGGCACGTACTGTGGATGACGTGCCAGTCCTAGAGTGCTGACAACATAGAGAGCCAAGGCCCAGTCGGTGTAGAGGCTGAACCATTGTGGGGAGCCCGGAAGCGGATAGCCGAGGCTCAGAGGGTGTAGTTGGTCTTGTACATCGATTCCAAGGCTACAGGGACCCAGACTTGACTTTCCACGCCACGCTATCCTTGGAACAGGGTTTAGGCAGCATGGTGTAGCATGGGTGTCAGCCGTGGGCACAGTGCCGAGCACAGCGGCCTATAACCCCTGCCCCGTCCTGTCCTGGACGGCATGGCGTCGATGTGACTCCCGTCTCGTCGGCCACTCCACTGTATCATGCCATCATTCGGCTGATGTCGCGGGAGTGGTTGGACGCGTTAGTTGGATGTGATGTCCCATCAGAGAAGTCGGTCAAGGCGGCGGTGACGGGGTTGATGCCGAGCCGGCCTCGAGCGAGTCGGTAACTGGGTGCTCGTTCGAGGCCTCGTGGCATGAGGCCTCGGGCGAGTCAAAGAATCGGTACCTCGTCCGAGGCCTTGTGGCGCGGGGCCTCGGGCGAGTCAGAAAATTGGTACCTCGTCCGAGGCCTCGTGGTTTCATTCTAGGCTGAGCCTGCTTTGGGTGAGCCCGGATATTGTTCGAGGTGGGCCAGGTGGTCTAGCCGGGCCTCAGATAAGGTGGGGGTTTGCCGGTGGTTGTCTCTTGGCTTAGATATTTACAACGTCTAAGTGATTTTTTTGGTTCTTGCTTAGGGGACCCCTTTTTATGGTACCCGAAACAAGTATTCTAGATTGGACCAATTTTGGGAAAATGATCCTCACCCCATTGATTGACATTGATAATCTCAACCTATCCACATTTTGAGCCGTTGTGGTCATTGATGATAAAGGGGGAGAAATAGTGTACAAAGATAGTGAAAAGACAACAAAGGGGGAGAAATAAAGATATAAGTGATAGGGGGAGAATTTGACTTAGCGGGAGAGATATGACAAAGAAAAGGGATCAATTAAAATTTTGAGCACACAAGTAGGGGGAGCAAGCTCATGAACTTGTATGGTGCATTTGAATGTGCATTTCATATGTTTGCTTGCATGGCACAAGTTTTAAATTTCAATATCTATGCTTGTGTGGTGTATGCTAGTTGTAGGTTTGAATGATGAAATGAAAAACTAGCATGCATATATTATCTAGTGAGTTCATTTCCAAGTGGTATAGAGTTAACCATGATGTTAATGATGGTATATTGGTGCACTCCGATTGGTATCATGTTTCAAAGGTCCATCTTTTATATCTTAGCATCATTTGGTAGACATTGTCTCCTATATTTCCTATCTAAACATATGTGCAAGCTACAATCCAAACTCTTAGCACATATGTAGGGGGAGCAATTTCTACCATTTGGGGTTCATGAAATTTGTCCATATCCTTTTACACATAGTAAATACGCTTGGGCAAGCAACATGGATTCAATTGAATTTCAATTCATATCATTGTGAAAGGGTTGTCATCAATTACCAAAAAGGAGGAGATTGAAAGCTCTAGTTTGGTTTTGGTGAATTGATGAAACCCTAAGTGCTAACCTAGTTTATCAAGTGATCATGAGATAGGTAGCACATTCCAAGTGGTGAAGCAAATAAAGATCATGATATGATGATGGTGATGCCATGGTGATGATCAAGTGCTTGGACTTGAAAAGAAGAAAGAGAAAAACAAAAGGCTCAAGGCAAAGGTATAAATGATAGGAGCCATTTTGTTTTGATGATCGAGACACTTAGTGAGTGTGATCACATTTAGGATCGATAGTCGTACTATTAAGAGGGGTGAAACTCATATCGAAATGCGGTTATCAAAGTGCCACTAGATGCTCTAACTCATTGCATATGCATTTAGGATCTAGTGGAGTGCTAACACTCTTGAAAATGTTTGTGAAAATATGCTAACACATGTGCACAAGGTGATACTCTTGGTGGTTGGCACATTTGAGCAAGGGTTAAGATCTTCACCAGCGGAGTGTCCGCCCATAGAGTGTGGACAGTCCGATGGTGCCACCGGTGCCCTATATAGAAAAGACGGAGGTCACTGTAAGTAACCAGACACTGGTCTCAGTAGGACCGACGCGTTCGGTCAGTGGAAGTGTGAAGACACCGGCATCGGTCTTCCACCGAACGCTGGGTCACTTAGTGACCAGATGCTGATGGGGTGCGTCCGGTCCTGCTGACGTGGCAGCGCATAGAGGAGACGCCGAGTGACCGGACGCTAGGTGAGTCCGGTCATGATTTTTTGCTTCTAGATGCTTACTAGAAATGATCGGACGCTGAGGTCCTGCGTCCGATCACTTTGAAGCAGCGCGTTCGGTCACCACTTAAATGTACTGATGACTATTGAGATCGGGCGATCAACATTCGAAGTAGGGGACACATGGCGTGCATCGCACGACTAGACATTGAGGTCCAGCGTCTGATCAATCTGACTGGAGCATCCGGTCGCCCCGTGTTCAGTGCAGTGAGGAGCCCAACGGCTCTATTCGTGGGGGCTCTCTATTTAACCCCCATGGACAGCTCTAGCTCACCCTCTTGGCCATTTTGCATTGACATAGCAACCTTGTGAGCTTAGCCAAAGCCCTCCCACTCATCTCCATCATTGATCCATCATCATTGTGAGATTGGGAGAGAATCCAAGTGCATTGCTTGAGTGATTGCATCTAGAGGCACTTGGTATTTGTGTTTCACTGTGGGATTCACTTGTTTTTTTGGTGGTTGCCGCCACCTAGATGGCTTGGAGCAGCGAGGATCAATGAGCAGAGGTTGGTGACTGTCTCCGGCTCCGATCGTGGTGACTGTGATGGGTCTTGTGCCTTCCTCGGCGGAGCGCCAAAAGGTAACTCTAGTGGATTGCTCGTGTCATTGAGTTACCTCACTTGTGGGTAGGTTCTTGTGGTGTCCTATTGTGTGGACGAGGTTCGTGCAACACCTCTTAGCCATCGAACCACCAAGTGTTGGTCGACACAACAGGGACTAGCGTGCCTGGTAAGCACTGTGAACCTCGGGAGAAAAATTGGTTATCTCTTGCCCTTTGGTATTCTCCCGGTGATTGATTTAGTGTTCATCTTGTGATTGATTCACTCCTCTACACGGCGGTATAATCACCATACTCACTCATTTATATTCTTGTAAACTAGTTGTAGCAAGCTCTTTAGTGTAATTAGAATTGAGAGCTTGCTTTGTTGTTTTAAGTTCATCTAGTGGAGCTCTTTAGTGTAGCAAGTGTGAGAGCTCTTAGTGAGTAGTGACATAACAAATTATGTGTCTAGAGATCATAGCAACTAGAATTGTTGGATAGGTGTCTTGCAACCCTTGTAGAGCTAGAGCAAGTTTGCATTTCGCTATTTGTTATACTAATCAAATTGCTCTAGTTGATTTGTAGATTTTTAAATAGTCTATTCACCCCCCTTTAGCCATATTAGGACCTTTCAAGGTCCTTGCACCGCACTGAGTCTAGGACTCAGGGGCAGAGGCTTGGAGTCCAAGTTTGGACGAGGACCTAGACCCCGTGATAAGAGGGTAGTGGGTTGGTCCTATTTGTGCCTGGGGTACAAGTGGGACGTGTGTTTTGAGGGTACCTAGCTGGGCTCATTGATTCATGAATCGCTATCGTGTCGATATGACTTATCTACAATCTAGCATCGTAGTAAGAACTAGAAGATGAAAGATGGTAAAAGGAAATCTGATTGCTTACCACCTGCTTGAAAGTAGCATAGGTGCTTACATAGAATGGTTAGTTAATGAACTAATGATGACTACTAATAAAATTGAATATAAGGACGCATATTTAGTAATGCTCCTATAGATGCAATAAACCCACAAGCCAGATAGCCTTGTATATCCTTAGAGTTTTTTCTTTTCTCCTATCGGGTAAGTCTTGCTGAGTACAATTGAGTACTTAGGGTTTTATTTTTCCCTGTTGCAGGTGACAGGTGGATGCTAGAGCTGACCCTTGTGTGTGGATTCCTCCTGGTGGGCTCAGAGAGGATTCCTTTACGCTGTGATCATAGTTTTTATTTATAACTCTCACTAAATATTTTTATAAATGGAAGTTTTATAATCTGTTGTCATAGTTTATATATCCATGCTTCATCATGTCATGCATAGATATTTATTTCCGCTGTAATTCTGATCACATATTTATATTCCGCTATTAATTTAAATTGTTCATAACTCTGATAACATGTTCATATTCCGCTATTATAAACAATAAATATTATAGTCTGATGTAACATGGAAAGTGATGTAAGAAATAGTTAATATTGATGTAAGCTTTATTCTCTCATTTGTGATCCTGATGGAAAAATATGGATTTTCGGGTTCTCTCTTGGGGTGTGTTCGATGGAACTGCATAATTTGGTGTCCTCCCTTGAGTACTTAGTGTCTAATGGAAAACAAGTACTCGTGGGAGACATTAGATTCGGTGGTTCTACCATAGCCGGCCGGCCTATCAGAGTAGCGGCGCGGCCACACCCACTGCTGCCACAGATCCAAGGAGGGGGAGATCCGGCCTAGGGGGGCCCAGATCTACCCCGCCCGCCTACCTGCTCGCTGGAGAATTAGAGGTAGAGGAGGGGAGGTGGAGGAGAGTAGGTAGGAGAAGGGAGAAGGTGTGGGGGGGAGAAGGTGGGGGTGCCGCGATGGAACCGGTTGTGCGGACCACCGCTGGCCGCCGTTGCCGAACGCTAGGGAGGGCGAGGCGGCGGCAGCCGTGGAGGGCGTGATGGTGGGGGGCAGAGCGGCACTGGGGTGTCGCCCCCTAAGTCGCTCAAGGGAGCGTTCGGGGGAAGGGAAGGGATATGAGCCATTAGCATTCGTTCTTAAGTTGTACTCTTTGTCTCAAAATAAATCAATTTTTAGAATCACCATACCATAAGTTCAACTGTCTTATGTTTGACTAAAAAAGTGTATTATGAAAATATTTCATAACATACTAATTTGGTATCAATATTGATGTTCTTTTCTATAAGACTATCTCCAGCAACCGTGACCCAAAATACAAGACTCATTCGTTCTTTGGGTAGCGCTACAGGCTAAAGGGTTTAATACCTATTTTTGGTCTTCTCCAACAACAAGACTTGGATTATGCCTCTCCTGGCACAAAAAATGAGTCTTCCATATAGATACTCTGTTGGAGGCTATAGATATTGTGTTGGAGACATATTTTAGGTTTGGGCTCCGCAATGGGTCTCCTGTCGAAGATAGCCTCATAAAGTTTGATCAAACTTAAAATAGTTTGACTTTTGACTTGAGACAACTCTAAAAGCTAATTTAGTTTGAGATCAAGGAAGCATACTACTAAAGACTAGGCATATATCGCACATCTCTATAAAGGAATCCTGCTTCCAAAAGACGGGTAGCGATCGAGCCACGTCGCCCGTTAGCCCATTAGCCGTCCGATCAGGTAGATGAGCAACGTGGTCCGTCAGATGGTGGAGCGGTTTGGGTCTCTACCCGCTTCTCTGCCCATCCGACGGCTCACGAATCTTCATGGCCTGTTGGCCCGTCCTGCTCCTCAGACGGATGAGCGGTGTGCGGCAAGGGCGGCGCGGCGATCGGCGAGGAGACACAAACGCGTCCAGCCACACGGACGTTGCCGCCAGTTTAGTTGCGGAATCGATCGAGTCCCTCGTCCATCAAACCAAGACTTCGACCTAAAATCTCTCGAGCCTCACAGAGTCATTGCGCGTCGACCTATTCGCTCGGGTAGAGGGTGGCAGCGTGGGTGCTGCGGTGGCGGCAGCCGGCAGGCCACCAGCGCAGGCGTTCCCCACGACGAATGCCACTACGGCCAAGCGACGAGGCGGCTAGGGAGCTCCATTTCTCCCTTCCCCCGGGCAGCACTAGTAGTAGTAGCGCTCCATCAAGCGCAACAGCAGCAGCACGAACACGCGATCTTCGGCATCGCGTCCAGGCTCACTGAACGATCGGGGTAGGAACCAACGGATGCGCAGCCACCTCCTTCTAATCCCATTCATTTTTATAGGAGCTAGAATGTGAATCGTACCACAACAGAATTCAATCTCTCTCACTGGTGGAGTTAATTAAAGGTGCATGGGCTCAGCCTGTTCGCTTGGTCAGTGTTTGGCTTATAAGCCATGGCTTATCAGCCAACGAATAGTATTTTTCTCTCACACCAAATCAGCCAACAGTACTTTCAGCCATGGCTTATCAGCCAAACAAGCCTAAACGAACAGGGCGTGACTGCTGATGTCGGCTAAAGATCTGGTGAACGACCTGGATATCTTCGCCTCATAGAAGATCACCTCAGACAATCCAGCATTAGCCAACAATTAGGTGCTGACCAAGCAAACACTTGAGGAGATTGCTCACAACCATTTTGGTGACATATAAGGTCCACCGGTTTCTGCTTCAGACGAGAAATTACTGATTAAATAATGACCAGGGTGGACCCTTCTGCTGCTTGATTCAGAAAGACACCGCGTTGCTTGCCATGCCAAATCCCTCATTGCTTGTTATACAAAAATAGTTTCAACTCATGTTTGGCCATTCTCCTTTGATCTGTACCTTGCATCGTAGTAAGAAGATAGACCCAGTAAGGACATGCTGCTAGCATAAAGGTTTATGTCTCCTATTCTTCTCTCTGAATGCTACCTTACTCAATAGAGCAAATCTCATTTCACCTTTTTGTATTCAGTGGGACGAATTAGTTGGAAGGTTCGATGATTAATGAAACTGTCCGTTGATAACTTTTTAAAATATGGAACATGTTATTTTGTTAAGCAAGTTCAATTAATTATAAAAGGCTCTAGAGTTCCAGGTTGTAGAGATCAAATGGTTTTTTAAATGTATGGAATCTTGAGTGCTAATAAATTATTTTGACTATTGATGAATTTGCAAAACAAGAACTCTATGGTTCTGAAGCAGTTATCATTTTTCATGGTAATTTTTTTGTATTTTTCATTGGACATTGGTACCGATGCAGCTTTCTGTTTTAGTAGGGGGTTATTACTCCCCTCGTGTGTCCTACTGAAAAATTTCAACACACACACACACAAACTCTTATGAAATTCAAAGGACCAGTTGAACTTGGTAATACTCTGTATACCTAATGTGTCTTAAAATTAAAAGGAACAGTTAAATGTGGTTATACTCTATATACATAATGTATCTTTCGCTCTTGAAATAGAGAAATATCCAACTAGATTCCAAAATAATAAGATAATTAACATAGCAAAAAATACAACAAGGGAAGAGAATAAGAAAAGAACAGAATAAGTGTTGCTCTTTCAGAAAATTATTGTACTCTCTTCTCCTCAAGGCATGGTAACATTTACACCTAAACACTTTATTTTCCTTGCACTAAAGATATATGTAAGTGTTGTTCTTTCTGAAATTATTAAATAAAGTTAGGGGTTGCACTCTTGAAATCTGCCCTTAAGCATCAGTGAAGCTTATATAGCAACCACCTGAATACCATTAAGTTTCAAAACTCCGACGAAGGTAATAAAAAGACATTAGAATATAGCTTTTTATTAGTTGCTCAATCTTTTATGTTCTTCCCATAGAAATGTTGCTACTTCTATGTTTGATAACTAAAGATAGCGATAAAAAATGTCACACTCTGATAGGGATCGTTGGCACTATCTTCATACGCTCACAGCTGGCTTTATCCATAACTATAAATTTAGCTACAGAAAATATTCAGTTTTTAGCTATAATTACATGAAGCCTGTTTTATCATCATTTGCTTTATACTATCTTGAAGACAGACAAATTTAATTGTATAATAAGTGATATAAGTGAACACCCTTTCACCAAGATGATTTCTGAAACAAAGTTCACAGATCAAACAATGTTAGTGCAACCTCCAATTAAATTTGATCGTTTATGCCTTCTCTCAGCTTGTTAGTAGTCATTCTTGCAATTGCTAAAAATATATCACATTACTACATCAGCATGCACGATATTTACTTTGTTGCTCCTATATGTCAAAAACTTTATAGCTCATGTCCTCGTATCCCGATCTCCAAGTCACTTAAAACCTTATAAAGGAGGTGAATTTCAACCATTTCGTTGTTCTCACAGGCTGGTTGCTTCAACAAGGGCACAGCTTTGCCGCGCCTGGTTTTCTAGTGTATATATTATTTATCATCAGAAAAAGTATCATTTTGATTTTTGTGACCGTTTTGGTCATGGTGAGCTGGTAGAACTCGCTCTCCTATATATGTATGTATCCCACGGTCGTCGATCACCTACCGACCTGGAAAATTGATATATGGCCTTGGAAATTTACATGAAACAGTCTGAATTTGTAAACCCGCCCGGTAAAAGAACTGTAATAATGTAGTTTGTTAAAGCAACCAAATGTTGTGTGTTGTTTCTAGTATATATATCACATCAGAGTGCATAAATGATGAGAACTTGAACAAATAAAAAGTTAAATAATTTAACGTTCTCGAACTTACTGTTGTGACTATAAGCATATATACCCGGCTATAATATAACTACGCCAATTAATTAGCCGAACAGTGACATTGTACGATTCACCCCTCCAGTTCAGTAAAAAAAAAGTGCAGAAGCTGAGGACCAATTGATCATCGCATGACCTCTCTCTATAACAAAATCCAAACGAAAGGACAAAAGAAACAAAAAAAAAACCCGATGTGATTATCTACATGTAGGCCGGCCCCGTCCCCGTCCCAGCGCGGACGCTCTACGACGTCGGCATGAACGCCAGCACGAGCAGCAAGACCAGCATTGCCACCGGGACCAGCATCAGCATCGACGGCGGCGGCGGTAGCGGGGGGATCACGAGCGGGAGGATCACCAGCGACGCGGTGACGCCGACGAGCAGCAGGACCGGGAGCGAGAAGTACCTGGACCAGAGGCTACCCGTGCCGCCATCGCCGCAAGCAGGCTCCCGCTCCTCCTCCCTGTGGGCGGCCCCCTGGTCGGACGTTGAAGCGCGCGACGAGGACGCGCTTCCACCGCCGCCCCTGCCGCCGCCTCTCTCCATGTCGCTGGGCAGCGCGGCGGATGGACTGCGGTTGTTTGGACTACCGGCACTGTTGATCAGTCTCTGGATGTCCTCCGGGTGCTCATCGTCGTTTCTGGGGCTCAAGAACATGAGGATCAGACCGGAGCGTTGGGTTCAGTCGATACCTTGCCCTTTGCGTGTGCCGTCTCAAGTCCAAGGCACGCATGCAGTGCACACAGCTTGCTAGGTAGCCTGCAGTCTTCGAGCTGAAGCACTCAATCTCATGAACTCTGACTGCTCGATCGCCGAACGAATCAGGCCAGATCTAGTTAGGACTGCAGTTTCGGCGAAAAATATCTCATCAGCACATGAAGTGATATGATCAGATATTCAGACAGCTGAATGAAGGATCTATCGGCACCTGCTTATGCGTAAGACATACGTGTAAGTTATTTTATCAGCAGGAAAATTAAGCTGGTAAAAGCCATAGACAAAGGGAAGAAAAACTCGTAAAGGTAGGAGGCAAAAGGCACCCAATTCCTTGTTCTTCCAGAAAAGAGCTAGACCAACCCTTTATTAGCTGAAAGAATATACAAGAAAGAGATCGAGCACCATATTTCTCAATCCAGCAATCATTATATATATCAGTGAACTAATAAGCGTGGAGTATATAGCTAGGACGATGGATTATTAGTATCAACTAAAAAAGGTATACTTCTCGACATGGGAGGGCCGCCATACATACGATACAATCACTGATCATATGCAAATAAACATCGGCATCGAGCAAAGGCGGGTCCTGTTCGACAGGACCTATTGCCTGCGGTGGTTGATCTGTAGAGCTGAATTAGTCGTGAAAGAAAAACACGGTCTCGTGGCTGAAAAAATAGTGTTGATTCTAACCGATAAGGTCAAGCGAAGATGGCCATAGACTGCGATCGATCGCACTAGGCTCGTAGCCGTAGCAGCAGCATACCTGGTACGGTGAGATCGATTGACGTAGCATAGCATGTCCATGCCAGTTTTTAGCTGCGTCGTATGAGGATTGAGGAACCGATCCTGTGACTGGCCGTCAACCTGATACACGCAGCGACGATGGAGACACACAGACGCAGAGCCAAAGACAAGCAGAAGAGAGAGAGAGAGCGCGAGAGAGGCGAGGAGAGAGGGGTTGAACGTTGGAGGCACCGATGCAGTGCATCTGGCGCAAGTAGTCATCGGCCCCCGTGCAAGTTGTGGCGATGGTGGCGAATATATTATGAGGGGAGGGGGACTTTCCGATGGGATCCAGCTCCCCTGGCCACCCCCGCTGAATCGCTGCCCGCCTGCCTGCCTGTGCCTGCCCTCTCGGACGTGCTTCTCGCTGCCAATCTGCCACTGATTTCCTCGGGGTTTTCTATGCGCCCGGCGGCCCCCACCCCTGCCTGCCATAGCTGCCGCCTCAGCAGGCAGCCTGCAGCTCCGCTCCGGCTTTCATGTGTTTGATGGAGGGAATAACTAGGTGTTTGGTTCCATGGACTAAATTTTAGTCCTATGTCACATCGAACGTTCGGATGCTATTTAGGAGAACTAAATATGAGTTAATTATAAAACTAATTATATAAATGGAGACTAATTTACGAGACGAATTTATTAAGCCTAATTAATCCGCCATTAGCACATATTTACTGTAGCATCACATTGTCAAATCATGGACTAGTTAGGCTTAAAAATTCGTCTCGCAAATTAGCCACAATCTGTACAATTAGTTATTTTTTTCGTCTATATTTAATACTTCATGCATATGTCCAAATATCCGATGGGACAAGGACTAAAATTTTCCTGTAGGAACCAAACACCCCCTAAGTTTGTAGAGGGCGCGTTTGGCTCCGCTCTCCGGGGCTCTGGCTCCTCCATGCAACAACTGTCAACCTTGGAGATTACTGTAGTGGCTATAAAAATAGTTCCGGCTCCTGTACAAATGAATGTGGATTGAGAAAGAGCTGCCGAAACTACGTTTGTGGTGCTCCGCCACAGTACCCACATAGTGGCAGAGCCGGAGCTGACGCGAGCTCCACCAAACGCACCCTAGATATTTACATACTAATTAGGAAGACTAAATATAAGTCTAATTAGATTTAATAAATTTGTCTGATAAATTAGTCTTAATCTGTGCAATTAGTTTTGTAATTAATCTACGTTTAATACTCTAAATTAGAGGATGTTTGAATACAGGGACTAAAATTTAAAAAGTGTCTCATCGGTCATATGAGGTGTCGCATAGGGTGTTTGGATATTAATAAAAAAATAAATTACAAAATCTGTCGGTAATCCGTGAGAACGAATTTATTAAGCCTAATTAATCCTATCATTAGCACATGTTTACTGTACACAATATTATCAAATCATGAACTAATTAGGATTTAAAATTTTTGTTTCATAAATTAATTTTAATCTGTGTATTTAGTTTCAGTAATTATTCTATATTTAATACTTCATCTATATGTTAAATATTAGATGAGACAACCATTAAAATTTAGAAGGTGGAACAAACAACTAAACATGATGCATCGGCTCTGCTGCCAGCGGTTTTGTTAATTCTGCCGGGAATCTAGGGACGCTGTACTAGTTTAGTTTAATTTAGGTCTCGTTTGGCAGGGCTTTTTCCACCGACTTCAGGAGTCGTTTGGAGCCGTTTTATATCAAATGGGAGTAAAGTAAAATAGCTTCACTTATGAAGTCCCCTAAAAACATGCTCTTCACAGTGATTTGGGGTGGGATGGAGCCAAAAAAAGTGGCTTCTTCCGGCTCCTCCTTAGGCCCCTAAAAACATGCTCTCACAGGGAAGCCATTTTGCCAAATGGTTTACCAAAACCACTTCAGCTCCATCGGTGGAAACTGTTCGTGGAGCTAAAGCAAAAAAAAAATAGGCTTCACTAGTGAAGTGAAGCCCTGCCAAACGGGGCCTTAATCATCCAGGTCCAGGGAAGGATTATTAGACAAGTCGTGGTTAGCTGCTGGCCTTTGCCCGTGTCTCGGCAAAGCGAGGAGCTATACAGCCTGTTTGTTTCGGCTGAATTGGTTTATAAGCTATGACTGAAAATACTATAGATTAGTTTGGTATGAGAGAAAATTATTATTCAAGCTAAGGATTATAAGTTAGATATGAGCAAATAAGTCGAAACGAACAGGCTGATAAACCAGGAGAATCATTATCGCGAATATATTTCAGCGGTCCGTGGTGGTGAGAGTAAGTATAATAGTAGACTGTAAACAGGCTGAATGCTGACGTAGAGGAGAGAGGAGAGAAGAGAAAATGAGAGAGAAGAGAAGCGGACTGTAATCTTACAGCCTGCTAAGACACAGGAACCGAGAAACTCTGTTAGACAGACATGTGGGTCACATATTAATGCTAGAGAGCTAACTATTATATAGATGGGCTGAGAGATAGCCGGCTATATTATTAGCCTTGCACTGATAGTGGTACGCGTGTGTTTGTCCTAATGGAGTAATTAATGGTGTTTTCCCTGTAGAGCCTGTTTATATATAGATATGCTTAACTTCTTATAGTTTATAGTACTAGTACTCACTCCATTCAAAATTATAAATTGTTTGGTCTTCTCAGCAAAAACATAATTTTTACTATGCATCCAAACGGGCCTATATTAAGATGCATAGCATAAAAAATATCAAAACGGTTTACAATCCGGGACTGCACATGCATTATTATTTTTTCGTCTATATTTAATAGTTCATGCATGTGTCCAAACATCCAATGGGACGGGGACTAAAATTTTCCTATAGGAACCAACACCCCCTAAGTTACTGCTCAAGTTAGCCTCAAATGCTTGGATGGCTGATTGCTAGTTTTAGCCAACACCTCGATTGACCTTTCTTTTAGCCCATCAAACAAGCACTTAATCGATCGCGAATCATATGGTTGTAGTGGCACTAGGGCGTGTCTCATGATGCCTAAGCCTAATGCTTTGGTAGCAATGTCTCTATTCTAAGCCATGGGGATTGATGCAAAATATATAGATGAATCATTAACCGTTGGGTGTCAAGTGTACTTTAACTAATGCACGCTCACTTCATACATCGAAGCTAAGGGCTTAGTTGGATTCAGACCGCGAGTGGTGAAGCCACATTTAGATAAGGCAGGATGATAAGTGATGTGCTAGCCAGACAACATTGGTGCTCGACTTTGGCTAAGCCACGATTTTAGGCTATGACCTAGCAGAGCGTGGTTAACGAGGATTGTTGAGGATGGACAGGTGCTACAACACACTGTAGTTGCTACCTCCACCCCTACATATTGCTATTTATTCGCGAACACATACCTCACAAGCAATGCATTTATGAAATTCAAAGTGTATTCGCCCCCGAAAATGCTCTGATATAATTGATTTTTCATAAGGGTAGTGAATCGTTATAGGTAAAAGATTTGTGTGGGATAAGGTGATTATGAAACCTTGACCAATGTATCTTGCGGCGCATATTGTTTGTTGACCATAACTAATGAACCTAGTTAGTATAGGGAACATATTCTAAATCTATATATGAAAAGGCATGTTTCTTTCTCTTGTTTGAGAGAACGTTTGTGTTGAAAATATTCTTACTGTTATTGTATTATTATTTATAGTGAAACTTGTTGGGAAGAAGTTATTAATAAGAGATTGCCCTAGAGAAATAGGTAAAAGAAATTTCCATCCAAGATTTAATAACCGATCCATTCTCATCTTGGGTAAAGTCCATCTTATTGTGATAGAAATGAAGAGAAATAAATAAGCTTTAGTTAATGTAATAAAGATACCTATTACCATCCTTATCAATCTCGATTCATTTCAATATGAGGACAAGAATTGAACCGATTCAATTAATTAGAATATTAGTTGATAGCAGGAAATTAAAAGCCAACTAATGGCTTTCTATTAGCAAAACTATGAACCTATTAGCTGAGTCTATTTAAATTCTTAAGCTAATAGTCAGTACTCCATCCATTCCAAATTTAAGTCATTCTAATTTTCTTGGAGAGCCAAAGCATCTCAAGTTTGATCAAAATTATAGAAAGAGTCACAAATATTTATGACATCGGGTATAGTATGAAATTATAATTAATGAAGAATCTAATGATACTTATTTGGTATTATAAATGTTATTATTTTATTATATAAATTTGATCAAACTTAAGATACTTTGACTGTCCAAGAAAGTTAGAATGACTTGTAATTTGGGATGGAGGGAGTAATATTTAATTTAGAAAACCCTAGTTAATTGCTTTTTATTGGCTGAGTTGTTCATTTAAGTTATTAGTTGGATTGTTAGTTAGGATATTTAGATCCACCAAGGTTAATTTTAGCCTCTAACACAAATAGTATCTATGCATGCTCGGCTCTTCGTGTCTCCAAGGACTGTGTGCTTAGGTCAAGAGTCATGTAGAGCTTCAGTGTCTAGCAGGTGGTTTCGTAAATATTGGCCAGAAAACATAAGGCTGATATAACAAGATATTATCACTTCACCAACACGTCAACTAATTAGACTATAGCAAAGCATACCCTTCTCCCGAAACATAGCAAGCAACCAAGCATACTCGTTATTAGCGGTGCTCATTGTACCTCTACTCAACAAGGATTAAGTCGCAGCTTTCTTAAGGTATGAAAAGCTGATGTCCTTTTTTGAACGAAAAAAAGTTGACGGCCTACACTCTGCTTGTTACACAAGAACAACAAACTTTCTTGATGTTACCTTCCCACAAGGCCACAACCACATTCCAGAAGCCTCGATTTAGCCATGATCCACGTGAGTCACATGGGAAACACGAATGATCCGTTCCACAATTACTGTGCTACAACTGCTAGTGGACATCGCCATCAAATAGGAGTACAAAGCACAGCTCTAGTATCCACTAAAAAGCTCTATTCCGAATTTTCCGATGCACTCATGGACACCCGAAACTCTGAACGTTGCCTTTCAATTGCTACAGAACAAACGACCTTCTGAACTTTCCCTTTCATTCCTGTCAGGCTGAAGTCCTCCGACAAGAATATTTCAAAGCACAGGTAAGGTCAAGCGTCATCAGGGATTAATACAACCAACGTGAGTTCATTCGTAAAAGCTCAGGAGCTCATGGGATCCTGATCGTCCTTCCATGTACCCATTAATATACAATATCAATGGCGCTATTGTGCAAGGGCAGCCAAAAGGGCAAGCGTATTATACATACAACATTTTGCAGTTCTACTAGCCCCGCCGCATAAATATGTGCGACACTGAGGCCAAGCACCCCCGCTAGTCTTCCAGCTCAACAAGTTGAGCTCGTCTCTCGGCCGCTTTCCTCCTGACAAAGATGCCCCACCGCATCGCAGCCTTGATCTTCAGCCACCCGACAACAGCTTTGCTCGACGAGCGAGCGCGGTCGTCCTCGAAGCTGAAGGCTGGGGCAGGAGACGGGTATGAAGGGAAGCCGTCAACATTATTCAGGCCGGTCGGTGCCCCGCCCATGCTCAGGATGCGCAGCATCTGCTGCATCTCATCGTTCTCCAATATCTCGTGGCTCCTCGCCCTTATCTCATCCATCAAGTAGTCATCGCCGCCGCCTCCGCGGTTCTCCTGCAATTGGGACCAGTCATCGAAAGGGTTGAGCCCTGAAGGTTGTGTGGACTGACCAAGCTCAGAGAACTCAAAGTTTTGAGGCTGCTGCATTGGCCGCAGTGCAAGCATGTTGGAGCTTCGTGAAGTTTGAGTCTGCACAGAGGAACCACTCAACTGGCCTCCGGGGACCAGTGAACTCATGTCGTATTGCATAGTAATACTTGGTGCCATGTGCTGAGGATTGCCTGCATATTCTCTTGCTACCTGGTTCCCCATGGATGGGATTCTAGTTCCACCTGCTGAACAGAGAAAATAAGCTTATAAGTTCAAGCTAGCAGTAGTTAGCAAACAATACTAAGTGAAAAATGAAACTGCTAAAGTGAGCATATAGATGCAGAATTATGGTCAGCAGGTAACTACCCCTCGATTCCAAATTGTAAGTCATTCTGGCTTCTCTAGATACATAGCTTTTACTCCCTCCGTCTTCAAAAGAATGCAATTCTCGTTTTTCGATAAGTAAGCTATTTGAACTTTGACTGAATTTGTATAAAAAATTATTAACATTCATGATTTAAAATAAGTACCATTAGATTCGTTATAGAATATATTTTCATAATAAATTTATTTGGAGACATAAATGTTAATATTATTTAAAATAAACTTGGTCAAACTTGGACTAGTTTGACTAGCACGCTTCTCATAATTGCTATTTTTTTATGGACGGAGGGAAGTACTATGTATCTAGACATAATGTATATCTAGCTGCGTAGCAAAAGTTATGTATCTAGAATAGCCAGAACGACTTACAATTTGGGACGGAGGAGAGTAGTTAATTTTCACCAAAGTAACAATAGAGTTAGCATTGATTTTGAAGGATTAAGCTAAAATCAATCAAGAACGACTTGTCAGACACAAAAAAAAATCCATGTTTTGTTACAAAAATGGGTCCTATAAACAATATAACTCCACAGGTTCAAAACAGTGTAAGAAAGTGCATACAAAAAAAAGGAAGTTCATTATTTTTTTGTTCCAAAATTAATTAATAGCAGCTCAGGAATGGTTAAAAGAAAAGAGTACCCAAGAAACATACGGGATGAGAACAAATCCAGATACCTTCGCTGGTATTGTTCAGGGAAGATTGCTCAGCATTTACAGGACCTCTAGCCAGTTGTTTCTGTGAGTTCACTAAACCGTTTGATGCAGGGTAGCTTGCTGAAGCTTTCGCTGTTTCACTTCTAGTTGTAACAGATTTCTTTTTCTGCTTGAAACTCAACAGCGCCTTGCCATCATATTCTACAACATTGATCCAATCATCATATGCTTGCTTAACCAATGTGTCAGCAAACACCTGTGACCAGGTAGAGTGAGATTGTGACTTTTGCAACAAATGATTTAATATTTAATTTATTATCATAAAAAGGGTCAAACGCTTTACATCTTATAAGGATAGCAATTGAGGCAAGTGAACAGGGGAAATAAAACTAAAAGTTCAAGGCAACATGAAAAAAAAGACACCTGATATATCATTAGATCACTGAAAGAACCTGTAAAAGAAACATACTATCTTCTTTCATTTTTTATGTAGCACACAACTGAATGCCAGCTTTAACTAAGAGCGTCTGCAAAAAGATATATATATTGTTTTCTCAAACAAAAATGGTGGACAGCCCAAGCACCCCACCATCCTTCTCTACACTAAAACTGATTCATATTGAGATAAAAAAATACTGATTCATATTGTAGCATCCATAGTATGTCATGTCACCTACTCCCTCTATTCCAAATTACAAGACACTTTGACTTCTCTAGATACATAGTTTTGCTATGCACTTAGATATACACTATGTTTAGATACATAGTAAAAGCAATGTATCTAAAAAAGCCTAAAATGTCTTATAATTTGGAACAGGGGGAGTATAAAACTAAGGCCAACATATCGAACTCAAGCCGCATATTAATTAACAAGAAATATATCATAAATAGAAGAGATGGTCATACATCTTCTATCTAAAATGGAAGTTTGTAAAAACAAATGCATTTTCTTTTAGAATGGGAATTGAATGCATTTTCCGTCATGAAAAAGGCGTATTCCAATGACACCATTAATAAATTGTAAAAAATATATAACATTTTCTAAAGGATTTGTAGACATCATTCATGGAACTTGTATCAGAAGCATGGGTGGTGGTTTATAAACAAATATATGCATGCGTTCTTATACTGTGATATTTAAAATGTTTGGGGTTGTCGTTGCTTGTTTCCTACTTTCCTGTTGGTAATAAACACCTAAATGCAGTTAATTTAGGCAATGGCCAAACTTAAAGAAGAAGTGTACAAGTTTGTAATGAATGCTGTGCCTAAGTCAAAAACGAGCATAGCAGACCACTCTAGGCAAGACTGACAACAGAATTTCACAGATTGTGAAAAGTGAAATTATAGTGGGTAATACGGATTATGGATGCAGTGAAAATTACGTATCAGAAATGAATTTATAGCCTGAATAATCTCAATCCATAGATTACCGGTGCTGAGAATTTATGAGATTCCAAGAGTAGCATTATAAAAGGCATTGAAAAGACACTAACCCTCTGGTTTTCAGTGAGATTTTCAGCTGAAATGAATTGATCATCAGCAATCAAACCAGTGAACTCATATATGTTGTTGAATATTGCACCCACACTTCTTGCATCACTTGAGTAATATATATAATGGTTGCCACTCAAAACACATGTCTTTGCGTGCTCAATAAGACTTTCCCACATCCTATTTGACATGTTACTGCCAAGAATCTGCAGGGTAACCAGAAAGAAGAAATAAAGTAGTATGGGTCACAAGACTACCGACTGGATGAACCATAGTTAAAAGTAGAGATGCTAAACTTACACTTCTTAATTTCTGTTGGTCTCTAACAAGGAATTGAAGAAAGTGTTCAACTGTATAGATTCCACTTGAGTTTAATCTCTTGTGGAATGAACCATCCTTTCCAATCTTTTCTAATCTCCATACCTCATCCTTCAGTGCAGGAGGATAGTGCTTCTTATACACTAAAAAAGAGTCAGGTAACATATTCAAGTTTAAAAACTATATGTTAGATCATTTAATAATGACACCACAGTAAATAAACATACATTCGCCTCTGTGATCTTTAACAGTAAAAGCCTCTGTTTTTGCTTCCATAACACGAATTCCTTCACAGAACCCTGAGGAGACTCTCAACCCAAGTCTAAATTTCCGGCTTCTTATCCAGCTGGAATTGTCAGTAAAAATAAGCTCTCCTATAGTCCCAACACCTTCTTTAAGGGTTATCTGCAGGTCACCAGTTAAAAGAGGCCTCTTCCCTTCTCGTTCTTTAACAATGTGACTTTTCAAAGTCTTCTTCAGTCCAACCCTCGTCTTCCTCTTTATTAAAATCACCCTCAAGTACCAGAATGTTCAGTTTCACAGATGACTCAGGTCCTGAAGTGACAACATGTCCAGTGTTCGCATCAAGCAGCACAACATGAATTGCTGCTCCCTGCTCGCCTTCTACTTTCCCTCCAGTAAAGAGTGGAAGGGATAACCTAGTCCTAAACTGAAGCTGGAGGTTTCTACCATCAGGGCCTTCAATTCGTTTGGGAGAGCTCCTGTTTTTATTTGGTATATGAAGTTCACAATTTATTGCAGCATATCCAGGTAAAACTACAGAAACAACCATAAAGATCAAGTTCCAGATTTTGTACCTTCCTTGGATCCTAGCAGGACCAGCAGGACCCAATTTGGCTAAAGCACGCTCTACTTCTTCACTGACCTACACAGCAAACGTTGGTTGGCTAATGACAAGAAAAGCAATCAGATGGTTATATTAAAAAAAGTTGTCCAAGGGCTTCAACTCACAACTCTGCGCAGAATTGGCTCCAGCGATGAGCAAAGCTTCTGTAGACTGTCTACCTTGAGTGCTTCTACAATGACACTGCAACCATCAGGAAAATATATTAAGGCATGGTAGGGACGAACTTCGATTCTCACCACACAACACAACTGAAATAATTGTTCGTCTTGATTTACAGATATTTGTTGAGGCATATTTCACTGTTTTCACATAGTTCTGTAGAAATGGATATTCAATGACTCATAGAAACTGCAAAGCTGCAAATGCTTTTTAAGAACAACATTCAGGCAATTAGAACTTTATATAATAAAAATGACACCATTTCTAGAATTTGGCTAAATCATAGAACTCCTGCACAGGATAGTAATTTCAAAAGATTTCATGTGTGTTTGACATGTATTTATTTGAACCCTTAGTTTTGGCTATATATGTGTTTCGACATGGAAATTGATCTCATGGCCACCACTTCCTGCATGGTGACACACATCATGCATATACACCTTGATTTTTTTATGTTAACAATAGAAGAAAGGGTAATTTAGAAGCATATATAGGAATACTTTGGGATTTTTTTGTAATGGCATGGGCAGTTAATTTAGATGCAGGCTTAGGGCTTGGTTTAAGTCAGTCTTAATAATGGTAGAGGTGGATAATTTAGATGTAAATTTAGTAGGTTATTTCACAGAGCGGGAGCTCTCTGCACTGGGTACGCTCTTTATTTCTTTATAATGGCATTGGTGGATAATTAAATGAAGATTTAGGGGGGGGGGGGGGGGGGGGGTAACTTTAGATTATTTTTCAAAATGGTAGAGGTGGTAATTCATATATAAATATATCAATTTAGGAAAATTACTTTAGACTATTTCTAAAAGTTGTGGAGGTGGCTAATTATTTTTATTAGAAAAGCGGAATAGATACAATGTCTATTATTGTCAATGGTTTTTTTTTTAGAACGCAGGAGAGCTGCGTTTCATTGTATTATAGAGATGATAAGGGGGGGGGGGGGGGGTTCCCCAATAGGATCCTCACTCATACGGGGGGTCAATGGTTGTTATAGTATACCGATTTTATGAATAGATGTTTCTAGAATTTATCACTTTTCTAGTGCATATGATGAGGATTAAGGCGGAGGTTCCAAAATGAGCGTCAAATTAGTAATGGTAAAATGCCACTTTAAATAGGAAGGAACATGGTTTATGTGCTCCTCAAGTGCATGTGGATGTATACTTTATATTAGAAAGTAACTATACATTACAGTGTATGCAGATATAGTTTGATTGTACATTTAGGGTCCCTTTGGAACGTAGGAACTTCACAATAATCGTACACAAGTTTAACAGGAATCAGTTCATCTTCACGGAAAAATGCAGAAAACAGGAAAAATGAACCGCGTTTTGCTGAAAAGCCAAGATGAAAAGTAGTGTTCGCTGATTTGCTGTGAGAGAAAAATATTGTACCATGGCTGATAAGCCAGGCTGATAAGTTCAAGCGAACAGGGCGATGTCTGGAAGGGTGTGGGACTGGGGAGTGCTCTCCGCTCTTTCACAATCCTAAACGACGGCACAGATTCTATGTGGAAGAAACTACAGTATAGAGCTGATATCCCCTCATTTTAAGCATTTCTTCAGCTCAAGTGATTAATCCCAGACTTGTTCCATCTTCTGTCACACGAAACTAAAACCTCCATTAGTGATTGAGTTAACTTTCAAGTGTAACATTTACGATCACAGTATCACGAATCAGCTCTTCCTCAGTGAGGCTACATACATGGTAGCAGGTGCTAGCTAACACGAATGACGAAACACTCTTCCCAAACAGAGTCACTTAGACGGGTTCAACGAAGTCACCTGGCGAGGGCGGGGACGCGCGGGCGCTTTGACGGGCGGTCGCCGTCGTCACCACCGCCGCCATGGTCGAGCGCTCGCTTCGAGTTGGACCGCTCCAGGTGCCGCCCCTGCCTCTGCATCGCCTCCACGCCTCCCCCGTCCCGGAGCCGCCAGTCAGATCTGCGCACACCGCCACGAACCCGGATTAAAAAAAAATCCCCCGCCTAAAAAATAAAACAAAGGAAAATCCATCACCGGAGCGCGATCGCGAGCAAGGACCAAGTCCAACTGTTTACCCCGCCGCAGAAATCCGCACTGAATAGCGACGCGTCCAGCGGCGCGGTGCAGAGCAGCGCGGAGCGGACCGAGCGGAGGAGGGAGACGCGCGCGCTTACGTGGTTCTGCTGGCGTCGGAGCTGAGCGGCGCAGCGACTGGGCGACGACGACTTGGGCGAGGCGCGAGGGACGGTGACAGCAAGGGCAGAGAGAGAGAGGTGGGAGATCTGTGGGGTGGGTGTGCGTGCCCGGCTTATTTACTGCTTTTGGTCCGCGTACGAGGTGTCTCTACTGTGGGCTGTCGCTGACGGGCGTGGCCCACGGAAGCGGCGGGATATGCTGTGGTGGCTGGAAATTTGAGTGACAGGTGGGGTAGGATCAGCGGGACCCAGCGTCAGTGGGAGAAGTGGAGCTGGTGGCTGGCGGCGGGATATTCTGACCACACAACTTTTCTGCCAACGGCGATAGCGCACTTCCGAGCTGAGCTGCCATTAGCCCATTAACCGCTGGCAAGTGGGAAGAAGTTTATGCGACCCACCGGTCAGAAAGATTTAATTGGAGGAACGAGTGGTTTCGCTGACTAGTGGGCCGACCCGCAGGTGTACACTACGAATTACTACCTCCGTTTTCATTTACTTAGTCACCGAATTTTTACGGTAGCACTTTTGATTCTACATTTTTCTGTAAAAAATTTCTAGGTACATTAAATTTTCACAAGCACTTTTGATCCTACGTTTTTTCAGTAAAAGATTTTTAGATACATCAAATTTTCATATATATAATTCTTTATTGAACATACTTCATTAGTGTTATATACATTGAAGTATCTAAGATTTTTTAGAAAAAAAAACAGATGATCAAATTTACTATAATAAAAAATTGCTAATAAATAAATACAAACGGAGGGAAGTACTACGTCTGTGACATGATTTGGCCGTTAATGGCAGAGTGCCAGAGTCGGTGAGTCGGTGATTGCACCACAGGAGTCGCAAAATGGCAGCGCCAGATAGCTGTCTGACGTCTGAGCGAGGATCGTCTGTGGGTGGAACTGTTAATGCTGTTCCATACGTGTGAGTTATATCGAGGGGAACTTTACACGAGAGATACTCGCATCATTTGAATTGGAATTGCTCCGACATACTAGCGATTTACTGCCTAACAACCTAGATGACATTGTTACATAACTCCCTCAGTCCCAAAATTCGTTTTTCGATTAGTCAAATGTTTTTAACTTTGATCAAATATATAAAAATATTAATATTTATAATACATAATTAGTGTCATTAGATAGATCGTTGAATCTATTTTTATAATAAACTTATTTGAAGATATAAATGTTGCTAATATTTCTTATAAACCTAGTGAGATTTAAGAAAGTTTGACCGGCACGCCATAACGATACTTGCTTTTGGACGGAACGGAAGGAGTATCTATCTCGTGCCTACCTTTGTGCCTGCTAGCAATATAAAGTCACTGTCGATGAAATATGGTCGGCAGTCTACCTAGGGGTATGCCCAAGGTAGTAGATTATCCGGCAGACAGATGCGCAAGCTACAAACAAGATGGTGACGCAAGACTGACACGAGGTTTTATCCAGGTTCGGCCACCGTGAAGGTGTAATACCTATGTCCTGCGTCTAATTATATTGTTGTATGCCAATGAGAGATGTTTTGAGAGGGGTCCCCTGCCCGACTTATATAGTCTGGGGAGCAGGGTTACAGATCTGAAAACTAATCCTAACCAGTTACAATTGCCATAAGTGGACGGATAAGGATTCCTATTCTAACAGACCAGGATCTTGCTTAATCTCCAAGTCTGCCTTGATTCCTTACGCGGGACTCCGAGCAGATTGGCCGGGCCGCACGTCGTCTTCTAGTGGGCCAGACCCCGTGGTCCGGGCTGGCCCAAGCCTAGCCGTAAGGGTATAGGGGTTAATACCCCCACAGCTAGTCCCCGAGCACCATGTATTATGCTGTGACACGCCGTTCGATCTTCTTCGGCTAATGCGATCCGTCTTCATGTCATCTCCAACTGGTTGAAACATTGACCAAGCGAATGTGCCAGTATTCTGGTCAGAACAGAGAGCAGTAGACCACGATTATAGCCGAAGATTTTGGTTGTCTGAAGAATGCATGGTGCTCAAAAGAAAAAAGAAAAAGATTTCTTTCCTGATCAAGTGTGCCCACTTGTATTTCTAAAAGAAATATAAGTAACCCTTGCATAGTAGTAGTTATGATCAATAGTCAGAGCGTAGGGGTCGATAAAATAAGCACATTCACCGCAAGGTGAAGTGTGTCCACTTAGTCCCCGAGCCTGGTAGTAGGTGACGTAGGCACGTGGTGCTAGGGTCTAAAAAGAATTCCCAATTAAGTTAAGAATCCAATCATCGTACAAGCGATACGAGATGCACCGGTAGGTGCATCGTACCGATGTAGTCCCCGAGCTTGCTGGAAGGCGATGTATCAGCCTTGTAGCAAGGTCTAAGTGAGAAAAAATAAATGCCTCTCAACTGTATGCGAGTACTAATCATATATAGCCGAGGAGAGCGGTCTCCGAGCAATGGTCGAAGAGTGGTCGGGGTAATCCCTGAGCGAAGCATGGGTAAACGACGAATCCCCGAGAATAACCGTAGTCAGTTTAGTCCTCGAGCACGAGGGCGATCGAGACAGTCCCGAGCACGAGAGTGGTCAGAATAGTCCCCGAACACAATGGTGGTCTGGACAGTCCCCGAGCACGATGGTGGTCTGGATAGTCCCCGAGCACGATGGTGGTCTGGACAGTCTCCGAGCACAAGGATAGTCGCAACAGTCCCCGAGCACGAGGGTGGGCGGGATAATCCTCAAGCACAAAAAGTGTGGCAAAAAACCATATGCCACTTGTACTATTATTTTATTTAGTTATTTATTTTTTTGCTCTGACAAGTCCGATCTGACACGTCTGGTCAAAGAAGTAGACGGGTATAGCACGTCATACTGCCTTTTTGTCTTGTCAAGCAAACAGTTGCGTGGCACCTGTCAGTAGGTGCGTCAGCGTGGGCCCTCCCACACTAGCAACGAAGAGGCGCATATATTGGCGTAGATCTTGAGGCTGTGAAAACAACCGTCTGCGGCGCGTGCGCACGTCTCCCAAGAATCTCGGGCAGACGAAATGGCATAACTCTTAGGTTAAATACAGTATAGGATAGGTAAGTTACTATTTACTGAACCCCATTGCCATTCACAACCGTAGCTTTCTTCTTCCTCTCGCCAACCCTAATACATCCGAAATCGCCACCAATCAATCTGCCGCCATTTCCCCGTTCACCAGCAAGGCCAGAGTCATGGCGAAAAGTGATGCGCAGAAGAAAGCAGGGGTCATGGCGAAGGAATGGTGGAAATAGAAAAGCAACGAGTAGATCATTGAAGACCTCGTCACCATGGGGGTACTCCACAACAAGGAGCTCACAGGATGGCGTACGCCGGAGGGCGAAGGGTACCCCGATCCACAACCAGGTGAGATCGTGGTGTTCGAGGATTTCTTTAAACGGGAATTTGGGGTTCCGGTACATCCGTTTCTTCAGGAGCTCTGTCTTTACTACGAGATTGGGATTTGCAATCTGCATCCCAACTCGATCCTCCTTGTCGCCACTTTCATACATCTCTACGAAGCATATGGCGGCTTCTAGCCCCATTTCGATTTTTTCCACTATCTTTTCTGTCTGTGGAAGAAAGGAAGCGACGGTTCGAAGATAGCCGGGGGTGTGTACCTCAACCTCCATGACGGCATGAAAGCCCAGTACCTGTACTGCCTATGGAACACGTCGCTAGACGACTGGTACAAGAAATAGTTCTATATCTGTGAAGAGCCGAACACGATCACGCTATGCGACGTGGGGTACATTCTAGAGAAGAGGACAAGCTGGTCAGAGAAGCCCAAGCACCTAGAACTGATTCCAAAAATATTTGGAATGATCCCGTGGAAAAAACTGGATGGTCCAAGTGTGGTCGGGAGCTTCATTAATCGACGGATCAAGCCCTGCCAGAGGAGGGTACATCCTGGCTATGAGTATCAAGGTAGCGCAGACCCGATGAGGACGAGGCAGGGGGCGCTTGACAAAATCGAAGTCAAAGCCAGAATTGGCGAGCTATTTAACTTAGCTAATCCAAATTATGCTAGATTGAGCGACATCGAGCACGCTTTCAAGCTTGCCCGACCTCCCCCAAAGGTAACTCGCCTTGCCTTGTACCCGTAGTCTTATATTATGGTAGGATAAGTGGAAACTTACTGTGTTCACTCCCTTTTGTTACCCAGGTTAATGGTCGGGATAGAGCGACAGTGTTTGTGTCGCCACCCCCTAGAGTAGAGTGGCCACAAGGAGCTGATCCCACCACCCAGACCAGCGTCGAGATCATGGATGAGGACGTCGACTGGGCGGTGCTCGAAGCGGGAGAGGAGGCAGCAGCCAAAAACACTGGTAAATGGTCAACTGCCCCCAAACAGTCAAAGAAGAGATCAGTAACCACCCTGCTCACCGGGGAGCGCTAAATATTAATGAGCCCAAGGGGGACCCAGAGGAGAACCCGGTCGACAAGCGTCGGTAGGCAATTTTTGCCTGGCCGGACGATGGCGCAGAGGAGGGAGAAGATGTAGATGCCTTTCAACTTGTCCCTCAAAAAAGGAGGAAGCAACTGGAGTCGATGGAGCAAGGAATGCGACCGGCGATGGGAGCGACAACTCGACCGAGCACACCACCGACCACTACAGTGCCAAGGACAAGCGGCGGAGGGGTCGAGCACCAAGGCCTAGCGATAGTGCTGGATGTAGAGGGAGACCAGGAGTAACCCACACAACATGTGGAGCAAGTATGGCCGAAGAGACATGCCTTCTCCACATCATTCCGCGCTTCCAACATGTAAGTATTTGTAATCTTATTATAAGTTAGCAATTTGCATTTAATATGATTGCTTTCTGAACTTATCTCGGATGTACTAGCTCGGTGTCCACTGAAAGTCCAGACTAGCTAGCCAGAAGTGGCGTGGCACCGCCAATAAGTGCGGAGTAGACTACCCAGTGGCCGACCATCGAGGAACCCATAGTAGAAGATCCGTCGGGGCCTCAGCAAGCAAACAGTCAGACAACAGTCCCCGAGTAGGTGGTCGAGGGAAGAGCCAGGCACGAGTGCTCCGAGCGCTAAACCTACTGAGGGCAACACCTCAGCGTCGAGGGTAACAGAGCAGACCAAGGAGCAGCGGCCGGAGGTGAGAGCACAGACCACGTTTATCGATGTTGTAGCCCGTGGGAAGGCTATGGTGATCACAGATGCTGCTGACGCTGGACCAGCATTGGGACCTGAAGAAGAGCCTAAAGAGGACGAAGTGGAGGAGGTCCTGGGCCATCCGCAAGACAAGCGACAACATGTGTATGTGTCGTGTTGGCGGAACAACCAATGGGTTGTCCATGAGGAAATCCTGGAGGTCAAAGAAACCAAGAAAGTTGAACGGGCGGTGAAATGGCTTGTGATGGAGGTGCAGGTAAGCTTCGCTTCACCCCCTGATCTTGCTGTCTAGTCATAGCTGTCTTACTTAGCTATCTACACACATGACTTAATGAAGACCGCAAGGTACCGCAAGAAATGCTTCGGCCAGATCGAGGGGATCGCTATAAGCAATAAGGAGCTGACAGCAGAGGTGGAACGCTTGCGCCAGTGACTTCAAGCCACCAATCATGAAAAGACAGTGCAAGAGTCCCAGAACCAGAACCTGGTCATCCAGCTCAGTAATAAAGAGCGGGAAAAAACAAGTAAGTAGCCATTTTATCATACCTACTACTGACAAGTGCTACTGCGTTGTTGGTAGTAACAGCTGTAGTGCAGGCTTAGAAGCTGAAGTGATCCGTCTCCGAGAGGAGAACAGTCGTGTGGTCGGGGAGTGTGATCGCCTAAACAAGGACAATAGAAAACTAGCGCAAGACCAGTCGTAGCTTTGAGACCACACGACCAAGATAACAGAGGAGCTGAAATGTAAGTTGTCCAACCACCTTTGCTCATTTTTGTTGCCTACCGTAGTTTGGCGTAGTATAGCGTCTTAACAGCATGTGCAGTTTGTAGTTATAAAAATCAATGCAAAGAAGCATCTGGAGGCCGCGATGAAAGACCGTGATGGCTAGAAGGCGTAATGCGAAGAGATGACCAAGGACCGTGACACCTAGAGAAGCCAGTGCCAGGAGGTGGCAAAGGGCATTTTGCCGGTCCTTAACCTCATCGATCCGGTGCTAGCAGAAGATGTGCCAAGGACGCCGTAGCTGGGATTGATCGAGAGATGACAAAAGGCATGGGGATGGTTCTAGGAGTTCGTGAAGGAGGCGGGAGAGTACGCAGGCGCACGTGTGCTAAGCATGGTATGTGCTCACTACCCCTTGATCGATCTTAAGCACCTAGAGGCTAGATACCCGAAGGAGGTAGATCTAGATAAGGCCGAGGAGCTATGGATGACCCAGCTAGACTTGTCGATGAAAATAATTAGCGATATTAACCTGTGTGGAGGTGCGACACCACCCGTACAAGGAACACCGTCAACAAGTCAGCTGGGAGCGCCGTCATTTTCAAGCCAACCGGCGAAGCCTGCGGTCTCGACCAGCCAGGCATCAGCGGGGCCATCTTCTTCAGCTCGATCAGTGCTAGAGTCCCCGAGACCCTTGCACGATGTCAGGCCTAGCGAGCAGCAGGTGCCGCGTGCCCCGACCAGCCAATAGTATAGGTTATAGCTGTAGAAGAAGATGTAGTTGTGTTATTGTATACTTGGACCTTTTCAGGCAAGCTTGTAATAACGTAACTGTATATCAACATAAGCTTGTTTGTTTTGTAGAAAACGTGTTTAAGCTCGGATATCGTGTTGATGTAACTAAGTGAGAACATGTTGGCGTTCTGTTTAGTTGTACCAGTTTAGTCGACATGTCATCCTAAAAGGTTTGTATGGCCCTGGTTTGTCTTGTGGTCGGAGTGTAAGGTGCGTAGCCTGTGCACACGTAGAAACACACAAGTCAAACCAGAGAGCACCTGCCGATCACCCATAGCGTAGAGAGTGGATCCCGTGCATGCGTTGGGAGGAATTGGAGACAGGGCCTGCTCCGAGAACCCGAGAAGGAATGGTGGTCGGTTTTAACTGTTAGAGTTAGAACAACAATAGACTTCAAAGTGACACATTAGAGTGGTTGGAGAAATCATAATAGCTTTATTGAAATAAATCGAAAGTACAAGAGGAGTACATATCTTAGTAGTTAAGTATAGAAACGCCTAAGCTTGTCGATGTGCTAGGAATTGGGTACGTCTGTTCTGTCTAGGCGAGCTAACCTATAAGATGTAGGGTGTGTAACCTCCTTGATCATGAAGGGGCCTTCCCATGGGGTTGCGAGTTTGTGGACACCAGCCTGATTGGTCTTTCACTTCAGGACCAGGTCCCCAACCATGAAGAACCGCTCCTTGATGTTCTTGTTGTAGTACCTACGCAACATAGCAAGGTATTTGGCTGTATGTACGCAAGAATCGAGCCGCTTCTCTTCTACACTATTCACTTCTATCTCCCGTACTTCATTGGCCTTGTCTTCGTCAAAGTTCTCTACCCGTGCTGATCTGAAGGCTATATCTGCTGGGAGCACTACCTCAGTGCCATAAATCATAAAGTATGGTGATATGCCGGTATTATGACTGGGCTGGGTTCTGAGACCCCAGACCACGGCTAGTAACTCTTTAAGCTATCTTCTAGGAGCTTTGTCATTCTCTCTATATATCCTCTTCTTGAGGGCGTCTAGGATCATACCATTTGCCCGCTCGACCTATCCATTAGCTCTAGGGTGTGCCACTGAGACGTATTTTACTACTATGCTCCTTTCATCGCAGAAGTCCCAAAAAGCGTTCCTGGTGAACTGAGTACCCAGATCAGTGATGATGCTGTTGGGTATGCCGAAGCGGTGGATGACCTAGTCAAGGAACGCGATAGCCTTTTCTAAAGATGCCTTGACCAGGGGCATGTTGTAACACCCCGGTGTTATGCTAGCATTTAGGCACTGCAAATCATGCATATCATGCATCATCAAGCATCCTAATCATACATGCCTAATCATGTAAATAACAACTGAAACACTGCTTCGAAATATATGAAACATGTTGTGAAACCTGAATGTTGCATACATTTGTTAGAGTTGTTTTGTTCCTGATTTTGCTTGCTAGGTTAGTAGAACTTGTTTGGTTATGCTTGTAAATCATCTAGGATTATTTAGTTCAATTTTTGGAGCAAGGTTTGTATTCAAATTAATTCAAAATTTTGCTTCAAAAATAATTTCCCAAAAATTAGGGTTTTGAGTTAAACATTGACTTTGATTTTATAATTCAAAATCTATCAAGAATTTGGCTTTGGTCATAAAATCAAAGTTGTAGATATTGAAAAATGGAACAAATTTCATTTTTGCACCAATTTGTGAAAATGCTTTTAAATGGCTCCAAAAATGGGAATTTAATTCTGTTTATTTGAGAAATAAAAAGAAAAGAATTTCATTTCGCTTAACAGGCCGCCGCTCAGCTTCCCGGCCCACGGCCGAAGCCGGCCTGGCCCGCGTCCCCGCCTGCCGCGCGCCTCGCCAGCCCAGCGCGCCAGCCCACCTCGCGCGCCGGCCCACGCGCCACGCCATCCCGCGCGTGTCTCGCCTCGGCCCTAGCCCCGCGCCGTTCCCCTGCTCGCCGCTCGCACACGCGCCGACCGCGGCAGAGCACGCCTGCCGTGTGGTGGCCATGCGCCGTCGACGCCGCCGCGCGTCGCAGCCGGCCTGCGCCCGCGCCCACGCGCCCTGCCTACTTCTGCTGAAGCCGGTGCGCTCGCTTGCTCTCTCCCGCGCTGCCTCTCCTCTCCGCAAGCGCCGAGCTCACCCACTCTCCCCCTCGCCGCGCCACCGCACCCGCCGGCCAAATTCGCCGCTTCTCCTCCACCTCGGCCAGCAATCATGCGCCCGCAGCTCCGCCTCGCTCTCCGGCACGTGGTGCTCGCGCTTGTGCCGACTGTCGAGCTCAGGTAGCGCCTTCTCGCGCCTCGCCACCGTCGGCCATGGCGCCGCCATGCTCGGCCGCCGTGGAAGGCCCCCTTCCTCCTCTTCTCCACCCTACCTAGCTACCTTCCCGCCTTCGCCAGCTTCTCACGAACCTGCATGTGCCCGCTAGCTCGCCCTGTCACGGCCGGCAATGGCCGCGGTCTCGTTGGCCGAGCCGCGCCGCCGCGGCGTCACAGCGCCGGCGTGGCCTTCGCCTCGGCCGAGCCAGGCCGATGAGGCCATGGGCCGACGCCCTGCCGGGCCGCCTCCCCCTTCCCTTCGCTCGGGCCGCGCTAGGCCAAGTGTGGCCAGTGGGCCAGACTGATTCCAGCGGGCCTGGCCCAGTAGCAATAGGAGTATTCGGTTTCAATTTTTTCTTTATTATTTGAAAATAGAAATGGTTTGGAAAATGTTTGGATACTCAAATTTGCTCCAAAACTGTTGAAATAAATTTTTCTAGGTTCCTTATCATCAGATCTACTTGGGAAAATTATTGCATGTCATTTTTGAGATACTTTTCTGTAGGAACTTTATTTAATCATGGATATTGCTGATAACTTGAAAAATGTGTAGAAAAATCTATAGGGCTTCAGAAAAATATGATTTCCAAGTTTGTTAATCTTCTTATGTAATGTACTTCCTAGGAAAAATATGTGTCATGCATGTACTGTAGAAAATTTTGAGGTGTAGTTCAAGTACCTTTAATGGCTGATTTTTGTTATTTTAGCTAGAGAGCAAACTTTGTATAAAACATGCATGTGATAATTTTTGTACAGTAATTGTATGCTATGAAGAACATAGGAAAAATACTAACTCTGTTGTTTGACACTTTTCACAGTACAAAGTATTTTTATGTTCATAATCATGCCATAGCTTGTTATTTTTGTGTAGACTAATCCACTCATTCAAATACCATGAAAATCTGATAGTAGACTACTTAGGGTAGTAATGTGCTATGGTAATTTTCTAAGATTTTTCTAAGCAATAAAAATAGATGTTGCTATTCAAACCTATTATTAATTAGGGTTTAATTAAGTGTTGCTTTTTGTGTGATTAAGAAATTAGTAAAGCTTTGGTGTATCTTTGAAGCATTTAATAAGATGTGTTGATTTAGCATATTAGTAGTAGAAGAGAATGCAGTAGATGACATGTGCTTGTAGTATATTTTCTTGGATGATGTTGACTACCTTGCATTCAAGCATATCCCTTGTATTCATCTCATCGATGCACCGATTGCATAAGCACTTACGCACATTGCATCATACAGGATCGCAAACCGAGAACCCAGTCGTCATACCCGAGGAGCCCGAGGAGCAGCTCGAGGTGCAGCCGCAGGAAGTGCCCGAAGCCGACGAGGAGGACGTTGAGGAACTTTCGGAGTGCCCCGATCACCGCCCGAGCTCCTTCGAGAGAGGCAAGCCCCGGAGCATTTTCTCCCGGTTTGCAATTATTAATTCAATGCTTTACTTTAATTGATGCATTACGTTCAGGAGTTGTTTGCAACCGTTGCTGCATTATACCTTGTTACCTTTGTTATACTATATCCTTGTTACCCTGGTATCCGCAGTCGAGTCAATGCTTAGCTGGCTTAGACCGGTAGAAGTCGGGTGATTTCCTGTCACCTGCGAGCTATAGGTGGTTACCTGGATCTGCTTGGATGACTATGAAGTCATGGTATAACTAAGTGTTAAATGAAGTTGAGACCGGACGGAGACTTGTAGAGTTTTGGACTGTAGTGCTTTCCGTCTGTGTCGATTAAGGACCGACCGTTGTTGGGCCTCGAGTCATGTTGAACGCATGCCTTACATTTAGCTGGCCGGATAAAGTACCTTCCGACCGCGAAGCTGGGAGATTATTCGGGCCGAGTAGATTGCCCGCAACGCACTGTGCCGGAGCAGGTGTGGTAGGACACGGGGGCGAGATGATAAGACCAAAGTGCAGTCGGTCGGCCCCCGGGTACATGTGGTTCCTAGGCAAACTCGAGATTCCTGGATAGTTGACTCGGTGATCAATATCTCACTTTAGCGGGTGAGTGAGGTTTGTGTAAGGAATAAATCACCAGCTGGTTAGGAATCGATTCGAATCGCCATCGCTCCTGGATAGTGAGCACTTGACTTGAGTTACTTCATCGTAGTAAATGTTTATGGAACACTTGGACAGTTATAATGAATATGACAGTATGGAAGTTGTTTAATGATCATTGGTTATCATTATCTGCTTAATCACGTGTTTGCTCTAGTATAGGTGCAAATCTAGTCGACAGGTTAATAACAATTAACTTGACAATAATGCTTTTGAAAAGGGTCTTGAAATGCTAAAAATGCTTCTTTTTGCAAATGAGTCAGCTACCCTACTATAAAGCCCTTCATAATCCTTGGTGTCACTTATTTTCGGTTATGTCGGGTAAGTCTAGCTGAGTACCTTCTCGTACTCAGGGTTTTATTCCCACTTGTTGCAGATGGGCAGATGTATTACGGCTACTGTATCAACTGCCTTTATCCTGCGATGGGTGATGCTTAGGACCATGGGCATGGTCATTCCTTACGTCTCGTCTGATGCTTTTGTTGGAGATGATCATTCGCTGGCACTGTATTTGAACTCCGTGTGAGTGTGTGTGTGGTTTGAACAAATGACTTCCGCTACTTTTATTCGAACTTGTTTTGTAATAACTATGTTTAAACTCTGATGTATCTGAGATGCAAACTTTTATGTAATATGTGATGGTGACCGCTAAACTTATTACGATCTTGGCTGGAATGGAAGTTGGTTTGAAATCCTTCGTGATTTCACGGACTACCGGGTTATACGGGCTTAAGTTTGCTAAATCGTCTGCTCTAGGCGGATGATTTTCTTACTTAATTTCGTATAATTGGTCGGTTCTGTTACAGCTGGCATCAGAGCATGGTTTAGCGTGTTACTGTTCACAAGTGTATTTAAAACAAAAAGGCATTTGAAAACGTGATTTCCAAACTATAAAGTGTGCCAGTGGTCATATCCTTTATGCCCAGTTAAGGACTCTAGGTGGCTTAATTAAGTACTGACTTGGGGTTCTTGCATCATATTTCTCTTTCGTCGCTCATACGGCGTGCTATTGTATGAGTGCCACTTGTTTGAGTGGTAATGTATGGATCAATTGCCTCTACGCCTCGGTAAGTGTGAGTTGTGAGAGCATGATCGGATACACCGCCGATCTAGGGTGAATGCTTATATGATGCTGGAGTAATTACATGTTCTACGCATGTTTTACAAAGGTATCTCATGTGTGGGTCTTCCGTCTGTTGAGGCGATGCCGTCAATAGGACGATGGTTCGGGTAGTTACTACCGTTGTACACGTATCTGGGGATTCGTGTAGAGCGTGTAGATAAAATTTACTGCTTTTATGCATTCATTGGGAATTGGGCTGAAATGAATCTTCTGCAGGTACATAACAACGCTATCGTGTAGAACGTATTAGCTACGTATTTGAGAGATCGTTAGTATGCCACCGAATTCGTCGTTAGAAATTATTCATTTCATAAGTTTGTGAGAACGTACGACACGTACATACATCATATTACTTGTGCATTTCATTCATGTCATGCATTCCTCCCCTTATAAATTGATTATCTCATTTTGATAAAAGTTGTATCACCTAAAATATGTTTCCCCGGGGTAATGAAAGAACTTTTGCTACAGATGGCCCGCACGAAGCAGACCGCCCGTAAGTCCACCGGAGGAAGAGCACCTCGACGTCCGTTGGCCCTGAGGGAGCACCGCACCACGGACACCTTCTTGAGCGAGTTTGGCATGCCGACCTTTGCTTTGGAGAGTGCTCCATGATGTGGGGTACCCAGAGGGTCAAGAGCCGGTGTACTCCTAGAATGAGAGCCAGTTAGCAGAGGATGGACTTGCAGTGGTGGAGATCACGGTTCCTGCTCTTGGCGATGCTCCAGATTGGGATGGTTGGCACTTTGAGTTTGAGGGTCGCACTCCCGCTGAGGGTGCAGAGGGAGCAGCCTTCCGTGTCATCAGGGATATTATGAGCAGATTTCCCAGTGAGCTTGCAGCAGCTCTAGCTGGCACTTTTCCTAGGGATGATCCTCGTGATGCCATTTGGGTTCAGCCTCAGGGAAGTGCATTGGTCAGAGGTCCAGCTGAAGGGACAGGCTAGCGACAACCAGGCAATGAGTGCTATGTTCGCCGCCATCAGAGCGTATGAGGGTCTCGAGAGTACCTACTGGACTTTGACTGGCTTGCGTGGTCAGGATAAGCTCAAGGGGAGAAAGCAGAAGAAGAGACAGGCACGTGCTATAGCTAGCTTGCAGGAGCAGTTGGCTGATATGAACTTACAGCGAGACCAGGCGATTGAGAGAGGTGATAGAGCTATGCAGCGGGTGCATACGTTGACTCAAGCCAACAACAATGCAGACCGCATGATAGGACAGTTGGTTCAGGAAAGGAATGAAGCCTGGGACGAGAGGGACCTTCTGCTGCAGAGGGTCGATGAGCTAGAGGAATACAACGGCAACCTGCACGAGGAGTTTCACGCGCTCTACAATGGGGTTGGCCCATATGCTCCACCAGACGCCGCTGGCATGGACATCGACGACGACAACGAGGACGAGCCTGTAGTTTCACCTAGGGGCGATGGTGACGTCTCCGATCCCGACGATGGCCCCGAGGAGTAGGCTAGTTGCCTTGCGCTAGTATCTAGGTCCTAGTCGCGATGACCTTTCTTTTGTTGGCATGTAACCTATTGTATGTTGCTTCGAACGTATGAGACTTGGCATGTGGTTGGAACTTGATTTCGAATGCGATATCTGAACGCATAAAAAGTCCAGTGTATGTATGCTGGCAATTTGGTTGTATGGACGCGATGTTTGCCGTTGAAGTAATTTGATTAAGTGATGTTGTTTTAATTGGGATGCGATTGTTGTGCCTCTGTTTTATTGTATGAATTTATTCTCTCCAGTAAATTCAGTACGGCATAATTTTTCCTTCATTCGCAATTATTACAGCTTCACTCAATCATTACTTGTTGCTGAAATATGCAGATGACAAACACTCGCCGAACCACGTATGAGGCCGCTGAGACCGGTGCTAACGGTGCGGGGACCGGTGGTGGTGGTGGTGGAAACCACGGCAACAACAATGAGCCTCCCCATGAACCGCATTTGCCACCTCCTCCCCCGTTTACCCCCGAAGATGTTCCTCGCACAGTTGCTCGGGAGTCAGCGCAACGCGGAACAATCCTAGAAGAACATGGAGGATTTTCTGCGTACCATCGCCAACAACGTTCAACGTGGTAACAATCAGGGTGGTGGCATGGGAGTGAACCAATATAGCAGCTTCAAAGATTTTATGGACACCAGGCCGCCAGTATTCAAGGAAGCAACTAGAGCCACTCGATGCTGAGGAATGGATCAACACGATGGAAGATAAATTCCGTGTGTTGAGGATGACTGAGGTGTTGAAAACAGGAGTATGCTGCACTTCAGTTGCAAGGACCAGCGAGAATGTGGTGGAAGCACCATCGCACCACCTTCCCTCCAAATGCTCAGATTTCATGGAGAGAGTTTGCTGAGGCCTTCCGTGGAGTCTATATTCCACCCGGGCTGACCGAGATGAAGTTGGGAGAATTCTTGGCGTTAAATCAGGGCACCAAGACCGTGACGCAATATCTGCATGCCTTCAACAACTTGTGTCGCTATGCTCCCGACATGGTTGACACAGATGCTAAGAGGATAGCCAGTTTCAAGAGGGGACTCAATCCAAAAATGATGAAGCATGTTGGTACCAACAACCGCGTCAGATTCAATGACTTCATCAGCGACTGTCTGAAGCAGGAGAAGAATAACAACGCCAGCACCGCAGCCAAGACACGCAAGAGAGCCCTTGAAGGTGGTCCGTCCCAAGCTAGAGCACCTATGGGAGGTCGTCCTCCATATCGCCCATCGGCACCTGGCGCTAGGTTCAGGCCACCTCAGCAAAGAAGTCAGAATTTCTGTGGACCCCAGAAGCCTTACAAGATGGCAGTACAGCCCAACAAAGCAGCCGCAACTGTGGTACAAGGCAGTTCCAAGGGAGCTGTGGGATCTGCCGGGACAGTGAGGGGACCCTGCTATAACTGTGATCAACCCGGCCATTTCTCGAGGTTTTGTCCGTATCCGCCCAAGAAGAAGCAGCAGACTTATAATGCTAGGGTGCATAGTACGACTGTGGATGAAATTCCTGAGGGAGAGCCCGTCACTGCTGGTAAGTTTCCTGTCAACGAAAACCCTGTAGTTGTTCTATTTGATTCTGGATCATCGCATTCTTTTATGAGTCAAGCATTTGCACAGAAACATGAACAACTATGCATAGAATTGGGTTATGGTTACCGTATAAGTTCAGCAGGGGCTGATGTTTTGACCAACCGGATGGTTCGAGGGGCAACCCTTGAATTAGGTAGCAGGAAGTTCGAGTGAACTTGATAGTTATGCCTGGACTAGTTTTGGATGTCATTATAGGGATGAATTGGATGAAGGATTGGGGAGCAGTCATAGATACTGGAAGTCGAGTACTTACCCTTAAGGATCCCCTGGGTGAGGGTACTTTCCAAGTACCATTGCCTCGAAGAACAGACCTTATAAGTGTTACATGTGCTACGGCAGTCATTCCTATTCATCAGATTCCGGTAGTGTGTGAATTTCCGGATGTATTCCCGGATGAGCTACCTGGTCTTCCGCCGGATAGAGAGATTGAGTTTGGAATTGAGTTAATCCCCAGAACAGCTCTGATTTCAAGGAGACCCTATCGGATGCCTCCAGATGAACTAGCTGAGCTGAAGAAGCAATTAGAAGATTTATCAAAAAAGGGGTTTATTCGGCCAAGCAAGTCTGAATGGGGATGTCCCGCCTTGTTTGTGAAGAAGAAGAAAGAGGGCACGTTGAGAATGTGCGTAGATTACAGGCCACTCAATGCTGTAACCATAAAGAATAAGTATCCCTTGCCTCATATTGATGTTCTGTTTGACCAGTTAGCCAAGGCCAAGGTGTTCTCAAAAATAGATTTGAGATCCGGTTATCATCAGATCAAGATTAGGCCACAGGATATACCGAAAACTGCATTTTCCACCAGATACGGGTTGTATGAGTATCTTGTCATGTCCTTTGGCTTGACAAATGCTCCTGCATACTTTATGTTTTTATGAATACAGTTTTCATGCCAGAATTGGATAAGTTTGTGGTGGTGTTCATCGATGACATTCTGGTGTACTCCGAGAACGAGAAAGATCATGAAGAGCATCTGAGAACTGTCTTGACCAGACTTAGGGATCATCAACTGTATGCTAAGTTTAGCAAATGCGAATTCTGGTTGAAGAAAGTTCCTTTCCTTGGTCACATTCTGTCAGAAAATGGAGTTTCAGTCGATCCAAGTAAGGTGCAAGAAGTTATGAATTGGAAAGCACCGACCATAGTTCCTGAGATTAGAAGTTTCTTAGGACTAGCCGGTTATTACCGTCGCTTTATACCAGACTTTTCGAAGATTGCCAAACCGATGACAAGTCTCCTACAGAAGGATCACAAGTTTGTGTGGACAGAGGAGTGTGAAGCAGCTTTCCACACTTTGCGGAAACTGTTGACCACTGCTCCTGTTCTAGCACAACCAGATATCGAGAAACCATTTGATGTGTTTTGCGACGCATCGAAAACTAGATTAGGGCTGTGTTCTTATGCAAGAAAGGAGAGTCATTGCCTATGCCTCACGTCAATTGAGGAAAGCACGAGGTCAACTATCCAACACATGATCTTGAACTTGCTGCAGTTGTGCATGCCCTAAAAATTTGGAGACATTATCTACTTGGTAATGTGTGCAACATTTTCACAGATCACAAGAGTCTTAAGTACATCTTTACCCAACCAGAGCTAAACATGAGACAGCGCAGATGGTTGGAATTGATCAAGGATTACAACTTGAATGTGCAATATCATCCTGGAAAGCCAATGTAGTGGCAGATGCTTTGAGCAGAAAGTCACATTACTTGAATGTGCAGCCATTACTTGAAGATGGGTTCGATCTAATGCATCCTGCTGTGTTACATAGTATTCAGATTAGTTGCTCTTTGGAGAGTAAGATAATAGAAGGCCAGAAAACCGACAAGGGAATATTCCACATCAAAGAGAAAATAAAAGAAAAGTCGTCTCAACACTTTAAAGTGGATGAACAGGGCGTGTTGTGGTTTGACGACCGTCTTGTGGTTCCCAAGGATCGAGAGCTTAGGAATAAACTCATGGATGAAGCTCACCTTTCTAAGCTATCTATCCATCCCGGAAGTAGTAAGATGTATCAAGAACTAAGATCTCGCTATTGGTGGACCAAAATGAAGAAAGAAATTACAGCATATGTTGCCAGATGTGACACATGTTGTCGAGTGAAAGCCATTCATATGAAACCTAGCCGGTATGTTGCAACCCTTGTCAGTCCCTAGTTGGAAGTGGGACGATATAAGTATGGATTTTATCTATGGGTTTGCCCACTACTCAAAAAGGACATGATTCGATTTGGGTAATTGTGGACCATCTTACCAAGACCGCTCATTTCTTGCCTGTCAAAACAGAATATCGACCACCTCAATATGCGAGAAGTATATCAGCAGAAATTGTGAGGTTGCATGGTATACCGAAGACCATAGTATCTGATAGAGGCTCATAGTTCACGGCTCACTTTTGGGAACATTTACACAAAGGCTTAGGAACTAGTTTGATTCGCAGTACCGCTTATCATCCTCAGACAGATGGTCAGACTGAACGAGTGAATGCTGTTTTGGAGGATATGTTAAGAGCCTGTGTATTGTCTTCTAAGGGATCATGGGAGTCATGGTTACCATTAGCTGAGTTTTCTTATAATAATAGTTATCAAGAAAGCATCAAGATGGCCCCATTCGAAGCTTTATATGGCAGAAAATGTAGAACACCATTGAATTGGGTCGAGCCTGGTGATAGAAGGTATTATGGCATTGACTTTGTAGAAGAAGCCGAGAAGAAAGTTCATATTATTCAGCAGAATATGAAAGCGGCCCAATCACGTCAGAAAAGTTATGCAGACAGAAGAAGGAGACCCCTTGTGTTTGAAGTTGGTGACTATGTTTATCTGAAGGTCACGCCAATGAAGAAGAAAAGGTTCGGAGTCCGAAGAAAGCTTGCCGCGAGATTCGTAGGACCATACAAGATTCTGGAACGAAGAGGTCCGGTAGCCTACAAGTTAGAGTTACCTGAGACAATGAGTACCGTTTTCCCAGTTTTCCATGTATCACATCTCAAGAAATGTTTGCGTGTTCCGGAGGAAAGAATAGAACCTCGAGGTATCCAACTCAAATCAGATTTGGTGTATCGTGAGCAACCAGTCCGAGTGTTAGACACTAAAGAACGTGCTACTCGGAATAGTGTGGTAAAAACATACAAGATACAGTGGGATCATCATGATGAGGGAGATGCAACTTGGGAAACGGGAGAGTATCTACAAAAAGCTTATGAAGATTTTTATAACAAATGGTTCGTAACCCAAATCTCGGGACGAGATTTTTATAAGGGGGGAGGGCTGTAACACCCCGGTGTTATGCCAGCATTTAGGCACTGCAAATCATGCATATCATGCATCATCAAGCATCCTAATCATACATGCCTAATCATGTAAATAACAACTGAAACACTGCTTCGAAACATATGAAACATGTTGTGAAACCTGAATGTTGCATACATTGTTAGAGTTGTTTTGCCCTGATTTTGCTTGCTAGGTTAGTAGAACTTGTTTGGTTATACTTGTAAATCATCTAGGATTATTTAGTTCAATTTTTGGAGCAAGGTTTGTATTCAAATTAATTCAAAATTTTGCTTCAAAAATAATTTCCCAAAAATTAGGGTTTTGAGTTAAACATTGACTTTGATTTTATAATTCAAAATCTATCAAGAATTTGGCTTTGGTCATAAAATCAAAGTTGTAGATATTGAAAAATGGAACAAATTTCATTTTTGCACCAATTTGTGAAAATGCTTTTAAATGGCTCCAAAATGGGAATTTAATTCTGTTTATTTGAGAAATAAAAAGAAAAGAATTTCATTTCGCTTAACAGGCCGCCGCTCAGCTTCCCGGCCCACGGCCGAAGCCGACCTGGCCCGCGTCCCCGCCTGCCGTGCGCCTCGCCAGCCCAGCGCGCCAGCCCACCTCGCGTGCCGGCCCACGCGCCATGCCATCCCACGCGCGTCTTGCCTCGGCCTAGCCCCGCGCTGTTCCCCTGCTCGCCGCTCGCACACGCGCCGACCGTGGCAGAGCACGCCCGCCACGTGGCGGCCATGTGCCGTCGATGCCGCTGCACGTCGCAGCTAGCCTGCGCCCGCACCCACGCGCCCACCTACTTCTGCTGAAGCCGGTGCGCTCGCTTGCTCTCTCCCACGCTGTCTCTGCTCTCCGCAAGCGCCGAGCTCACCCACTCTCCCCGTCGCCGCGCCACCGCACCCGTCGGCCAAATTTGCCACCTCTCCTCCACCTCGGCCAGCAATCATGCGCCCGTAGCTCCGCCTCGCTCTCCAGCATGTGTGCTCGCGCTTGTGCTGACTATCGAGCTCAGGTAGCGCCTTCTCGCGCCTCGCCACCGTCAGCCATGGCGCCGCCATGCTCGGCCGCCGTGGAAGGCCCCCTTCCTCCTCTTCTCCACCCTGCCTAGCTACCTTCCCGCCTTCGCCAGCTTCTCGCGAACCGCATGCGCCCACTAGCTCGCCCTGTCACGGCCGGCAATGGCCGCCGGTCTCGTTGGCCGAGCCGCGCCGTCCGCGGCGTCACAGCGCTGGCGTGGCCTTCGCCTCGGCCGAGCCAGGCCGAGAGGCCATGGGCCGACGCCCTGCCGGGCCAGCCTCCCCCTTCCCTTCGCTCGAGCCGCGCAGGCCAAGTGTGGCCAGTGGGCCAGCTGATTCCAGCGGGCTGGCCCAGTAGCAATAGGAGTATTCGGTTTCAAATTTTCTTTATTATTTGAAAATAAAAATGGTTTGGAAAATGTTTGGATACTCAAATTTACTCCAAAACTGTTGAAATAAATTTTTCTAGGTTCCTTATCATCAGATCTACTTGGGAAAATTATTGCATGTCATTTTTGAGATACTTTTCTGTAGAACTTTATTTAATCATGGATATTGCTGATAACTTGAAAAATGTGTAGAAAAATCTATAGGCTTCAGAAAAATATGATTTCCAAGTTTGTTAATCTTCTTATGTAATGTACTTCCTAGGAAAAATATGTTTCATGCATGTGCTGTGGGAAAATTTTGAGGTGTAGTTCAAGTACCTTTAATGGCTGATTTTTGTTATTTTAGCTAGAGAGCAAACTTTGTATAAAACATGCATGTGATAATTTTTGTACAGTCATTGTATGCTATGAAGAACATAGGAAAAATACTAACTCTGTTGTTTGACACTTTTCACAGTACAAAGTATTTTTATGTTCATAATCATGCCATGGCTTGTTATTTTTGTGTAGACTAATCCACTCATTCAAACACCATGAAAATCTGATGGTAGACTACTTAGGGTAGTAATGTGCTATGGTAATTTTCTAAGATTTTTCTAAGCAATAAAAATAGAGGTTGCTATTCAAACCTATTATTAATTAGGGTTTAATTAAGGGTTGCTTTATGTGTGTTTAAGAAATTAGTAAAGCTTTGGTGTATCTTTGAAGCATTTAATAAGATGTGTTGATTTAGCATATTAGTAGTAGAAGAGAATGCAGTAGATGACATGTGCTTGTAGTATATTTTCTTGGATGATGTTGACTACCTTGCATTCAAGCATATCCCTTGTATTCATCTCATCCGATGCACCGATTGCATAAGCACTTACGCACATTGCATCATACAGGATCACAAACCGAGAACCCAGTCGTCATACCCGAGGAGCCCGAGGAGCAGCTTCGAGGTGCAGCCATAGGAAGTGCCCGAAGCCGACGAGGAGGACGTTGAGGAACTTCCGGAGTGCCCCGATCACCGCCCGAGCTCCTTCGAGAGAGGCAAGCCCCGGAGCATTTTCTCCCGGTTTGCAATTATTAATTCAATGCTTTACTTTAATTGATGCATTACGTTCAGGAGTTGTTTGCAACCGTTGCTGCATTATACCTTGTCTACCTTTGTTATACTATATCCTTGTTACCCCTGGTATCCGTAGTCGAGTCAATGCTTAGCTGGCTTAGACCGGTAGAAGTCGGGTGATTTCCTAGTCACCTGCGAGCTATAGGTGGTTACCTGGATCTGCTTGGATGACTATGAAGTCATGGTATAACTAAGTGTTAAATGAAGTTGAGACCGGACGGAGACTTGTAGAGTTTTGGACTGTAGTGCTTTCCGTCTGTGTCGATTAAGGACCGACCGTTGTTGGGCCTCGAGTCATGTTGAACGCATGCCTTACATTTAGCTGGCCAGGATAAAGTACCTTCCGACCGCGAAGCTGGGAGATTATTCAGGCCTGAGTAGATTGCCCGCAACGCACTGTGCCGGAGCAGGTGTGGTAGGACACGGGGCGAGATGATAAGACCAAAGTGCAGTCGGTCGGCCCCCGGGTACATGTGGTTCCTGGCAAACTCGAGATTCCTAGGATAGTTGACTCGGTGATCAATATCTCACTTTAGCGGGTGAGTGAGGTTTGTGTAAGGAATAAATCACCAGCTGGTTAGGAATCGATTCGAATCGCCATCGCTCCTGGATAAGTGAGCACTTGACTTGAGTTACTTCATCGTAGTAAATGTTTATGGAACACTTGGACAGTTATAATGAATATGACAGTATGGAAGTTGTTTAATGATCATTGGTTATCATTATCTGCTTAATCACATGTTTGCTCTAGTATAGGTGCAAATCTAGTCGACAGGTTAATAACCATTAACTTGACAATAATGCTTTTGAAAAGGGTCTTGAAATGCTAAAAATGCTTCTTTTTGCAAATGAGTCAGCTACCCTACTATAAAGCCCTTCATAATCCTTGGTGTCACTTATTTTCGGTTATGTCGAGTAAGTCTAGCTGAGTACCTTCTCGTACTCAGGGTTTTATTCCCACTTGTTGCAGATGGGCAGATGTATTACGGCTACTGTATCAACTGCCTTTATCCTACGATGGGTGATGCTTAGGACCATGGGCATGGTCATTCCTTATGTCTCGTCTGATGCTTTTGTTGGAGATGATCATTCGCTGGCACTATATTTGAACTCCGCGTGAGTGTGTGTGTGGTTTGAACAAATGACTTCCGCTACTTTTATTCGAACTTGTTTTGTAATAACTATGTTGAAACTCTGATGTATCTGAGATTGCAAACTTTTATGTAATATGTGATGGTGACCGCTAAACTTATTACGATCTTGGCTGGAATGGAAGTTGGTTTGAAATCCTTCGTGATTTCACAGGACTACCGGGTTATACGGGCTTAAGTTTGCTAAATCAGTCTGCTCTGGCGGATGATTTTCTTACTTAATTTCGTATAATTGGTCGGTTCTGTTACACATGTACTCTATCCACTTGTAGAATTTGTCGATCAGCACAAAGACGCATGTAAATTTCCTAGGGGCTGGTTTGAAAAGCCTGATCATATCTAGTCCCCAGCATGTGAAGGGCCAAGAGGCTGGTATAGTTTGAATCTCGTGTGCTGGTACGTGGATTCTCTTGGCGAAGAACTGACAACCTTCACAATGGTGAACTAGCTTCTCTGCATCAGCTACGGCTGACGGCCAATAGAACCCTGCTCGAAAAGCCTTGCCAACCAGCGTTCTCGAGGCCGCGTGGTTGCCACAGGAGCTAGAGTGGATTTTGTCTAGGAGATGTTCACCATCCTCCTGGGTTATACACTTCATCAAGATTTCCTCCTTCATATTCTTGCGCCACAATTTACCATCGACGAGCAGATACTGCTTACTGCAACGCATCAGGCATTCATTTTCTGTCTGATCACTATAACTGCTACCATCTGTCAGGTACTTGATGAAAGGTACTCTCTAGTCAGGCTCCTTAGTGGTCGGTGATGGTTTGATGGTGTTTGACACCAGAAACCGTAGCCACCAATAGCTGGTCTGGAGGCTTATCAACTGCTGGATCTTCTTCTTTGATGGAGGGCGTGAGCAGGTCTTGAACAAATACGCCATGTGGGACTTTGGCTCAAGATGATCCTAACTTTGACAGCGCATCTACTGCTTGATTTTTGTCCTGGACCACATGTGTGTACTCGATGCCATAGAACTTGCCTTCCAGCTTTCTGATCACTCTACAGTATGCGTCCATCTTTTCGCTGGTTGTATCCCAGTCCTTGTTGAGTTGGTTGATGACCATAACCGAGTCTCCATAGACATAGAGACATTTGACACCGAGCTCGACCGCAATGCGCAGACCGTGTAGGCATGCTTCGTACTCAGCGGTGTTATTAGACGTCGGGAAATGAATCCTGAGGACATATCGGAGCTGCTCCTTAGATGGTCATACGAAAAGGACTCCTGCTCCTGCATCGTCGATGTTAAGAGATCTGTCAAAGTACATCTTCCAATACTCGATGGGCCCTGAGAGGCAGGTGTGCTTAAGTCTGTCCACTCGACAATAAATCGACAAGTGCATGAGACTTGGTTGTAGTACGGCTTACAAATTCCAAGGAGAAAGGGCATAGCTCCATTGCCCATTTGACGATACGCCCGTTTGCATCCTTGTTGCGAATAATGTCTCCTAGAGGGTACTCAGTCATGACCACCACACGATATCCGTCGAAGTAGTGTTTCAACTTTTAGGATGTGATTAGTATGGCGTAGATCAGTTTCTGAATCTATGGGTACCTGGTCTTGGATTCATTGAGCACCTCACTGATGAAATAAATTGGTCATTGTACCTTGTAGACGTGGTTAGGCTCATCGCGCTTGACCACCATGGCAGTGGAGACCACTTGATCAGTTGCCGTGATGTAAAGTAGGAGGGTTTCATCTTCTCTGGGAGCAGTGAGGACCGGATGTGATGTAAGGAATTATTTCAGCTGTGTAAAGGCAGCGTCTGCTTCCTCCGACCACTCAAACTTCTCGGATGCTTTGAGCAGTTTAAAAAATGGTAGTCCTTTTTCACCTAATCTTGATATGAAATGACTGAGGGCAGCCATGCATCCGGTAAGCTTCTAAACATCCTTCATCTTTTTGGGTGGCTTCATGTCCAAGATAACTTTTACTTTCTCTGGGTTAGGGCATATGCCATCGTGACTGACGACGTTGCCGAGCAGTATACTAGATGGAACACCAAAGATGCACTTATTTGGGTTTAATTTCCATTAGAATGTGTTAAGGGCCGCAAAGGTACGCTGTAGGTTGTCAACAAGGGTGTATGCTTCCTTGGTTTTAACAACTACATCGTCAACATAAGCCTCGACGAGGTCATCTTTTTTCTCATCTTTGAGGCAGGCCTGTATGGCACGTTGGTAGGTAGCCCCAGCGTTCTTGAGCCCGAACGATAAGGTCATGTAGCAGTAGGCGTCGAAAGGCGTGATGAAGGATGTCTTGATCTGGTCATCCTTTTTGAGAGCGATCTGATGATAACCAGAGTAGCAATTGAGAAAGGAAAGCAACTCGCAACCGGCAGTTGAATCTATGACCTTGTCTATGCGAGGTAAGCCGAAGGGGTCTTTAGGGCAGTATTTGTTGAGATCAGTGTAGTCAATGCACATTCTCCATTCATTATTCTTTTTGTGTACAAGAACCGGGTTGGCTAACCACTCTAGATGATATACTTCTTTGATAAATCCGGCTGCCAAAAGCCATGTAACTTCTACCCTAATAGCCTCCTTTTTGTTGTGAGCAAACCATCATAGCTTCTGCTTGATGGGTTTGGCCTTACCATCGATATTTAAGGAGTGCTCGATCAAGTTTCGAGGTACACTGGGCATGTTAGCGGGTTTCCATGCGAACACACTCATGTTGCTTCTCAAGAACCTGATGAGCGTGTCTTCCTATTTAGGATCTAGGTTGGCCCCGATAAGGGCCGTTTTGCTGGGATCACCATCGACTAGCTAGATCGCTTTGTGCTCTTTGGACTTGATGTTCTTGCGGGGGGCCTCGAGCTCTGGGATCTCTAGGTGATCGGCTAGGGTCTTCTTGGCATCGAGCGTGGTCTCAGCCATGCAATAGAGAGGTCATAAGCCTCTGCTATTTTGAAGCTGTCATCCTCGCAGGTGTAAGCTGCGTATACGTTGTCCCTGAGAGTTAGAACCCCCTTCTCGGTAGGCATCTTGAGCACCAGATACCTATAGTGAGGTATGGCCATGAACTTGGTGAGCGCTGGTCAGCCAAGGATAGCATGGTAGGTGCCTTCAAAGTCGGCGACCACAAAGTTGACGTAGTCAGTGCAGAAGTGGTCTAGGGTACCAAATTGCACAGGTAGCGTGATCTGCCCGAGAGGTGTGGAGCTCTGTCCAGGGAGAATGCCCTAGAACTATGCCTCGTATGGCTTGAGATCAGCCTAGGTTATCTTCAAGGCTGGCAAACTATTCTTGAACAGTATATCGATGGAACTGCCGCCGTTAATCAGCACTCTATCGAACTAAACCTTGTTGATACAAGGATCGAGAACTAGAGGAAAATGCCCTGGCTTAGGTATTGTAGCCCATTGGTCCTTTCTACTGAAGGAGATCTCATGGTGAGACCAAGGAGGGAGCCATGGGTTGGCGATGAGGTTGTCGGTATTGGCCACATTCAAGCAAGCACGGGCGAGTAGCTTGTGTTCTTGTTTGGTCTCGATGGACACTCTGCCCCTAATGATGGTGTGGACGCGGTCGGTTGGCTTGACGTACTTGTGATGGGGATCTGCGTCTTCATTATTGTTGTCCTCATTATGCTGCTCCCCTGCGTCATTAGGCTTGTCGGATGTATCCGGAGCCTATTGGCGTGTGTAGATAGATTTGAGAATACGGCAATTCTCCATGATATGGTTTGACTTGGGATGGAGCTGGTAGGGTCCCTTTAATGCTTTAGCATAGTCTTCTTCATAGTTGCAACGTCCGCCACCTTTTTTAATGGTGTTGACTTCGCCGTCATCTTCCCGAGCACGCTTGCCCCTGTAATTGTCACTGTGATTATGCCGCTGATTATGTTGGTCACGGTGGTCATGAGAATCATTGTGCTAGTTGCGGCGGTCAAAATTGTCGTTCCGACCATGGTTGTTGCGGTAGTCGTCGCGGTGTGGGGGTAGTCGGAGCATGGAACCCTTGCTGCTTCTTCGATGATTATCTTTTTAACATCGTCGGCATCCGCATATTTTTTAGCAGTGGCTAGGAGCACTGTCACCGATTTAGGTCTTTTGTGAAGGAGCTTGTCCCTTAGGGCATCATGGAAGCGGAGACCAGTGATGAAAGCTTCGATTGCCTTGTTTTCGGAGATTGACGGGACATTAATGCGCATCTCCGAGAAGCGTCGGACGTACTCGTGTAGCGCCTCATCTTTGCGATCTCGAATCCGCTGTAGATCATATTTGTTGCCGGGTTGTTCGCAAGTAGCAATAAAGTTGTCGATGAATGCTTGCTTGAGCTCTTGCCAAGAATCAAAGTAGTTTGCTGGCAAGCTGACCAGCCATTAGTGGCCTACATGGCCGACGACGACTGGGAAGTAATTAGACATGACATGCTCGTCAGCCATGGCTGATCTGCACACGATTTCATAGAGCATGACCCATAACTCAGGGTTTTCCTTGCCATCGTTCTTCTAGAGTTTTTCGAGCTTGAAGTTTTTGGGCCATATGACTTGGCAAAGGTGAGGGGTAAACTACTTTAAACCCGAAGGGCCATGGGTGGTATCATATTCCATACAGCGATAGCTTTTGTGGGATGCACGATCGTTGACTCTTTGGTTAATACGATCGCGTAGATCGCGTTCTCTGAGGTAATGGCGAAGATCGTTATTGCCATCATGGTGATCCCGATTGCCCCCCTGGTTGACCCTATGACCGCGGTTATCACGGCGATTGTTGCGGTTGTCTCGGTGGTTGTCGTCTCGGTAGTCGCGGTGGTTGTCGTCCTGGTAGTCGCAGCGGTTGTCGTCCCGAGCACCATCATGACCACCGTTTCCACCTTAACAGTTGTCTAATGGGTCGTTGTTGTGTGAGCCATGTTGGTTGGGTGGCTGTGAGCGACTTGAGTACTGGCGGCTGCAGCTTGATTTGACTGAGACGGACGGAGCTCAGGCTTGGTTTGCAATCTCTGCGGTCTAGGCCATAGCAGCCGTCTGGTAAGCTTGTATATCATCACGAACTGCCTGGATTTCTGGGGTATTAGGTAGTCATTGCATTGTTGCTATAGCAATAGCTACGTTGGCGCTTGGAGTCCTAAAGACCTACTTGTCCCCTACCCTATCAAAGGCATTGTTAAGATCACGTGGCTGGACCCTTATGTGTCGTGCCTCCTCTTCTGCCTCGGCTTTGGCTTGTCGGCAATTAAACCGGTCAATATTGCGTGCTTCGCGTGCTAGCATTTCTTGTTCTGTTTCGCCAACTACCGGTGGCTCATCATTACTGATGACATTGATCAAGTCTCCTCGCCTTGGTGGGAAAGATGGGAATCGTGGGAACCCCGGGGGGTAGTCTAGGATATCCAGATCGTATTCAACTTCTTCATTGTCACGACATTGGAGCTTAGTGTGGATGGAGCCAATAGATGCGATGCTGGATAGGGAGCTTGAACTACCCTCTTGAACTGTGTGGACCAACCCTTCTTGATACTCCTCGATCTGAACCATGTTGATGAAGTTGCGTGGCTTTGGCCGAGGTTGATGTATAGAACATAGATCCAAGCAACGTTGTATATTGTGCGCGTAGTTGGAAGCAGTGTTTCACAGGCCATACTCAGAGAGCCAGAGACCTGTCGCGGGGGCTGGTCGACGATGAATGGAGCACCCTTTAGGAGTAGACATGACCATGAGATCCATACCGAGTCGTGCAGGACGACTGGCCTGAGCTGGTCGGGTAGATCTGTTGTGGGTAGTGGTTACCTACTTGGTAGGTTGATTTTGCATCGAATCTTCCGAAGCTAGGGTTTCAGCAAGCTTGGTGCCAACCTGATCGATGGAGTCGAGCAGGTCGGTGTTGTCGATCTGCCTCCCTTTATAGCGAGGAAGCGGACGACGGGTTGTCGGCATGGCTAAAAACAATGCTGGTGTGGCCGAAGCCAGATCCAACATGGTCAGAGCCATAGCCGATGCTGGTGAAGCAGTGGTTGATGCAGATTGGATCCGTGCCTCCTCCATGGTCATGGCGATGAAGTTGTCGAAGCCAGTGGTCCAGGTGATCTAGCCGATGGTGAACGTGAGGCCGTTCGGCGTAGCCATGGAACCGGGGATGATGACCATCTTGTTTGTCTAGAGAGCAGTACGCACACCCCCTACCTGGCGCGCCACTATCGATGAAATATGGTCGGTAGTCTACCAAGGGGTATGCCCAAGATAGTAGATTATCGGCAGACAGATGCGCAAGCTACAAACAAGATGGTGACGCAAGACTGACATGAGGTTTTATCTAGGTTCGGCCGCCGTGAAGGCGTAATACCTACGTCCTGCGTCTGATTGTATAGTATGTCAATGAGAGATGTTTTGAGAGGGGTCCCCTGCCTGCCTTATATAGTCTGGGGAGCAGGGTTACAGATCTGGAAACTAATCCTAACCAGTTACAATTGCCATAGGTGGCCAGATAAGGATTCCTATTCTAACCGACCAGGATCTTGCTTGATCTCCAAGTCTGCCTTGATTCCTTGCGTGGGACTCCGAGCAGATTGGCCAGGCTACGCGTCGTCTTCTAGTGGGCTAGACCCCGTGGTCCGGGCCGGCCCAAGCCTAGCCATAAGGGTATAGGGGTTAATACCCCCATAGTCCCATTTGGCACGGCTCATCCAAAACGGTTTCACCGGTGAAGCCAAAGCCGGCGAAGCCAGAAAAACTGGCTTTTCCCAGCTTCTAGTTCATTTAACCCGGCTTACAAACAGGCTTCCTGCTACAGTGCCTCTGATTTGTGCAAAATAGATGAAGCCCTAAAGCCGCATAAGCCATGCCAAAGGGGCCCTAAGTCATCGAGACAAGGGGCCACAAAGCTAGATTGAAATCACCTCTTTTAATC